>NW_010137238.1:7366-15879 GCF_000699245.1 Pterocles gutturalis | reverse complement strand
CTGAGAGAGGGGAGATTGAGATGAGATCTGGTGAAGAAATGTTTTCCTGTGGGGGGGGGGTGAGGCAGTGGCCCAGGTTGCCCAGAGAAGCTGTGGATGCCCCATCCCTGGAGGGGTTCAAGGCCAGGCTGGATGAGGCTTTGGGCAACCTGGGCTAGTGGGAGGTGTCCCTGCCCAGGGCAGGGGGTGGAACTAGACGAGCTTTAAGGTCCCTTCCAACCCAAACCATTCTGTGATTCTGTGATTCTATGCTAGGTGTGCAAAGGTGCTAGCTGGTCTGCTGACTGTTCTCAGCCGCCTGTACACACAGACCCTTACAAGAATCCGTGTCTCGGTCCTCCATCTCATGATCAGAGGAATAACCTTCTTCCATCATAAAGGTTTGCTGTGAAAACAATGAATTTAAAACCCCTGAAGTTCTCCCTTGATACTGATGTAGCTGGGGGAGTATTGAACACAAGACAAAAGGAAGCCTCACGATCTTCACAATGTCACGCGATGTCTACTGCCAGCAGTGCCTGTCCTAAGTGTGACAGCCTACATGCAAAGCCACTGGCTTCAATGGAAGGAGTCCTCACTGGTCCCAGCTTTGGCCCAGGCTCTGGGATTTCAAGTGTGGATGGCACTACTAGTAGGGCAGACTACCTGGCAAGGAGGAATAACAATAAAAAATAACAATAAAAATGTGACTTGATTATTGCTTAAGAGCCCCCAGACATGAATTGTTGCACCCCAGCCTGGCGTCCTGTCACCATCTGTGGCCTAAACACCTTGAGCACCTCAAAAGAAGCTAAAAACCAAGGTGAAGAAATACCTCAAAAGGGAAAAAAATATCTTTCCTGGCCCTAGCCAATATAATCACTCTGCAAACTTTGCATTGTGGTGACTGTCAAACACCAACCCACCTGTACACAGGGAATTCTGAGCCTTGTGAGCCTACCTCCAGAAATCCACATGGCTGTTTCGCAGTTCTCCAGCTTCACACCAAAACCCCCCAAGTTTCTTGTTTCCATTAACTTGTCTGGAAACTTTCAGAATTTCCCTCCCTGTGTAGTCGGGAGCATTACAGATTATAAATCCATTCTGACCCATACTGTCTTGACTTTATTAGTTCTAGTTGCTCTGTGGATGCTTATTCCCTGCTCTCTTGTGCTTTTTTTTTTTTTTTTAAATAAAGTTTTTTTTTTTTTTTTAAATAAAGTTCTTTGTGTGTCCACACTCAAATAGTTCCAGTCACACCATGTTATAATGGATGAAGAAAAACTAGAGAGCTACAAAGGGAGGCAAAGATGATCTGATGTGACTACCATGCAAGAAGAAACTAAATAGATTAAGACAACAGGGGGAACACGGAGAAAAGGTGACAGAGGATATCTGACAGACATCTACACAACTGTCACTGCATTAAGACAGTGACTGTGAGTCTTTTTATACTATTTCTCCAGATTAGGAGGCAGCAATGAAATTATCAGACAACAGAAGCATAATTACT
This sequence comes from Pterocles gutturalis, assembly GCF_000699245.1. Lineage (NCBI taxonomy): Eukaryota > Metazoa > Chordata > Aves > Pterocliformes > Pteroclidae > Pterocles > Pterocles gutturalis. Next base: position 14,387 of record NW_010137238.1, on the reverse strand, counting down.
TTTCCTATACTGCATAAATTGTAGAAGTCTGCTACAGATTGTTGCAGAGGCCAAAAATATAAAAAGACTCAAAAGGATTAGATAAACACTGGAAAATGTTTACAGCATCTGCTGAACATGGCAGACTTAAGGCAAACTCTGGCTCTGGAAATACCCAAACTTCTGGTTATTCAAAGCTGGGAGGACAGAGATTCTCATCCTCTTTTTCTGCTTACGCACCGAGTACTGCCATGGTCAGATGAAAGTCAGTGGGCTGGAGAGACCTTTGTCAGACTCACTACAGCCACTCTCCTGCTTGTGTTTCTTTTCATGTAGCTAAATTATCCATTATTTTAAATTTTCTAAGCATAACCCAGCTCAATTAAAAAGTGAATGGCCAAAAGCCTAAGACAGTGTTCATTTGCTAACAAAAACACTGCTTCTTATACTTGGAGAGACTGGTGCTATGTGCGCAGTCTGCAGATTTTCCTGGCTGCTTTGGAGTGCTTACCATCATTTCACTTTTGACTTAAAAGTAATTATTTCCTTCTTTCACACCCACATCCTTGATCTTTCAGTTCAGTCAATTCACTAATTATTGTCCTCTCTTTCTTGAGGTCTGTCTTATTAAAATTCAAAGTCTGTGTTATAACCCTACCTTTGTCAACAAGAACTGAATGAACACATAATTGCTCAGTCTAAGATTGCTATTTACAAATAGCTCCTCTAAAAGCATCTACTTGATAAGCTAAATTTCAGTTAGTTGTCAGTTATCTGATAAAGAAATTGGTTATAATCTCTCATCCCAACTTCCTATTTAAAGGTATTTTTATTAGCTGCCTGAACCTCACCTCCAAAAGGCTGGATATACAGACGGAGAACATTTTCCTGGACATGAAAACCCCTATTTAAACATGGTCTTGTATTCCCCAAGCCACCTGATGGTCATCAAGAAAATCTTATCAGTACTTCTTCCCTCTCAGCTGGGAATGTCAAGGTTCCCCTGATGGCCTGAGCTCACATTTCTGCGAGCAACCTCTCCAGCTCAATCCTGTCCTCCTCCTTTCCCACACAGAGCAATCCTGAATCATTTGTTCCAAACAGAAGAAAAATATATTCATCTTTTTATAACTCCTGTCTAGATCCTCTTCACACCCAAGTCCAAACCTTCTTTGTTTCTAGCACACAGCGAATCTTTTCTGTCTTTTATAACATGCCTACTTCTTCCTCTACTGAGGACATGAACATGCCTCTTCCCGGTGTCGGAACTGCTCTCTCCTTGCTCTCTCTCTCATGCCAACTTTTCCTCCCTCTTGAACGCTCCTTTCCTTTGTTTCTGTCAAATTTCATTATATATTACTTTCTTTAGAGCAACTTTCCTCCTCTCCTCCCTGGCCATGGCTATGACAATTCTGTGTGCCTTCTCCTCATCTTCTAGCTTAGCAAGACTATTTCTCAATTGTATCCTTCCTTTGCCTTTCTTCTACCTGCATCCTCTGGTCACACTTTTGCATGGATCACAGAGGTAACTGTCTCTTGCACTGTCTTATGTCAAATGCATTAGGAATCACACGTGGAAGCTGGGCACTCTGCACCCCTGTATTAGATCGTCTTTATTGCTATACTTTGCATTTCTCTCCTGCTGCTATATCCCTAATACCAAAAAAAAAAAAAGAGGGAGGAAAAAAAAAAAAGGGAGAAAGAAAACAAACCGCAAATGAAAGCAACCGTCTGCAAGTTCTGCCCAATCGAACTATCCCCCAAAAGCCAACACAGGTGCCTGTTTGTTGCCCTGTTCATTGCTTCCATTATTGATTTCCATCGGCACAGCTGTGCTGTGCAAGGCAATGCCAACTCAGCAGCAAGCACCAACACAGAGGCAATGGCAGAGGAGTGGCTCCTTCAGCTGGTGCAATTGTCTCCAAGAGAGAACATCCATCAGTGTGCTCCGCCTTCCTCCTGGGAGTAAACGCTGCTTGTCCCCTATGGGCCGTTCTCATGTTTTGAGAGTCATCCTCAAGATGATTTACACTGGCTTGGACACATGACAAGCGATTTCAAATAACAGTGACACTACTTATGACTAACGATGTCACATCATCTCCTGTACATGGCTGAACTGAGCATCTATCAACTGCTTGTTTGGTGCTCAGTGCACTCTTCCCATGTCAGCAGAGCAACAGACCACTAATAGCATTCTGGCATCTTCTGGTAGCGACATCTGCCTTTATGACTTGGGGTTCACTCTAAATATCTGTGTGTGTAATTTAGCTCCATAACCAGCTTAAGGCCCAAGTGATGATGTCTTTTTACACATTCCCCTAGGAAACTGTGCCTATGCTCCACATCAACAAATTGCTTCTCTATTTTTCAAACAAAATATTTCCTTTCCAAATATAATCTCTATTCTGTTTTTCCCATGTCCATGTTTTTTCCTTGAATCTGCAGCTTAAAATCTTCTTGGTTCCCTCTATTGAAATGGACAGCCTGTGTGCAGTACGACGAAGGCAGGCACAGCAGGAGACACGAGTGATTTTTGGGGAAGCCTGGAGAGTGTGGATGGACATTGAAGAAATATTAAATGTTCTTTAAGAGTTGGTAGCATATCTTTTACGCAGTTTAAGCCATGTCATTAATGTACCGAAGGAATGTCTAAATCAGGAAAAACAAATATGGCCATAAATAGTTAATTTTTTAGCAAAGTGATGATTACCTTTCTCGAATGAACTCTGCCATTTCTTTCTGCATCTGTTTCCCCTTAAGTTGCTTTTGAAGAAGAATTTCAAATCCCGACACTGTATTGTTGCCTTGTGAATCCTTCTTATCAGCCTGGAAGGAAAAAGGAAGTTCAAGAAAAAGACATGGGGATCAAAACCACAGACAGACAGTTCCCACGCAGTCCAAGCAACAGGCAGCGATGGTGTCCAAAGAGCCCTCCTCCGATAACAGTGGATGGTTGCAGCACCTCAGCCCCTCTCAGAGGAATAGTCCAACACTTTCTCTTTCCCCCTCCTCTTATTCCTTTATTTTAATTTTTAAAAAAAAAAGGTTTTATAGTTATCTTTACCTAGCATAAGACTATGTTGGAGCTAAAGCAGCAGTCTTGCCTTCCTCTTCTGTCTTTCCTACCTGATAACGCCCCTGGGCTGGCTCTGGCGAGCGTGAGCCCTGATGGCTCAGCCCTGCAAAGAGAAGAAAGGATCCTGGAGCTAGCACAAGGGAACTGCTGGGAGAGAAGGGAGGACACTGCTGCTCTTCCCAGGGGTAGCTCAGCCCTAAAAGACCTTTAATAGGCTGTGAAGTTTAACCCTGATTTGCACGCTGAAAAATACAGCCAGTCTGCACAGATCCGCTGTAAAGGAGGGTAAAACAGCAACTTGTCCAACAGACAACCACCATACGTCCCCTCTTTCACTGTTTGTCCCCTGCACAGCCTTTTTCACTCCTTGCTGCACTGACTTCAGGGTCGCTACAAGGACAACAACCCTCCATTGTCTCTTTTCTCTCTCTGCTTTCCCTTATTTGAAAATTTTATTTCCCACCCTTTTCCAACAAACAGGGCCGGAGAACACTTCCCTAAGGACTACAGGTTTTGCTCCAATACCCTGGGTGCTGCACATTTGCACAGAGAAAAATGCCACATTAATGAAAGCAGAAGACTTGTAGGACACCACGCCAGGCACCGGGCAGCTGGGCACTACCAGCCTGAGACAACGGGAGGAGTGGAGTTGATCAAAGAAGGAGGCGAGTCATGGGCCGATCATGGATGACAAGGCTGAACAAGAGGGAAGTCCGGTCGGCAGAGCTATGGGAAGATAAAAGTTTGCAGAAGAAAGGCAGCTTTAAGTGGAGTTTCACTGAGAACGAGACGTGACCAAACCCAAGGAGCCAAGCAGTGGCTGAGCCTAAATGGAAAGAACCAAGCAGGGCAGTGACTTCTGTAAGACACATGCAAAAAATAAGCCTATATACCATTTCCGATTTATTGCTCGTTGGTATCAAAAGACTGGAAGAAACTGAAGAAACTTTGATGGTTTGGTAACGTGACTATTTGCAAGTGTGTCAGTGTATTTTAGCAAGTTACTGCCATTAGTCCTCACACCAACACTGAGCATGCACAAGGGGAAGTGCTGCTGTGCCTCCAACAGCTACATATTTTTGTAAGTGGAACTCCTTTTTCTTTTTTTTTAAATGGAAATGCTTCAATAACTGATCACTGAAAATACATGTGAAATTCATAAAATCTTCATTGTTGAGGTACTATTCCCCCTGCCTGCCAAAAAACAGTTTTCCAGTGGAAGACTTTTGCTCCCCACTTGAAGGACTACTGAATCGTTTGAATCTGATTCAGGGTCCTGAAAGCAGAGCTAAGCACAAGAGGGTACACACGGAAATACAGCCACTGGAGACTTCCCTTGCTGAAGGATGCATTAAAACTACTCAATTGAAGAGATACTAATGGGCTTGTCCTTCACAAACCTCATCCTTTAAAAAAGTAATTTATCATCTGTCCTCCAGAATATCTCGTGGGAGTGAATTTTACAATTTAACACAAAGTTTGAAACTATCAGCTTGTTTTAAGTGCGATACCCCCAGCTTCCTTGTGCATCCCTAGTGGGAAACACTGAAATAACATTCCCCGTCAGCCACTGTGCTATCCCTCCTCCTGTTGCACAGCCCTTTCAGCTGAGGTATTTGGAGATGTGTAGTTTGTCCTACATCCTCCCCATTTTCTGACAAAACCATCTCCTGACAGCTGACCTTGCCTTTCTGGACACTCTTCTGATAATCACCCACATCTGAGACCAGTTCGATGGTTTCCACCTGATCTTCACTGGCATCCACAGCCTCCCTGGTGCTGCCCTAACGCACTCCATTTCAGCCCAAACTCTCCTTTACCTCATACCACAAATCGAGCTGTTTGTTCCACTTTTTTGCAAGCTCAGGAGCTGCAATATGGCATGTGGCTGGCTGCCCACTTACCCAGAAATAATCACAGTAGCTCCACTCTGAAGGTTTCAGCAACTGCTGCTCTGGCATTACGTCAGGGTGGGGGAAAGTCACACAGTTTACCTGTTTAAAAAAAAAAGCAAAAGAAACTCAGAAAGTAAGGAGATTTAGCTGTTGATGAAAAATATGCAAATTAAAAGTTATATACAAGCACTTCCAATCACAAAATCTACAGTGAATACATGTCAGTGAAGAAAAACTGTTTGTTGCATGGAAACAGCAGCTAAGCATTCCCAGAAAGCTCCTCTGAGCAAGAAGGAGTGTCGGCTCAGAGGAAAATAAACTACCCATTTCACATGAGGAAAACCTGCTTGATTGGGAAAGCATGATATAGGGAGTTCTCCTGGATCCCTAACAAGCTGTGGTAAAAATCCTCATGTGAAACACCCTGAGCATGCCCTGAACACAGAAATACCGTGAAAAGCAGACAGTACTGAAGGCACTATCGGCACATCTCATCAGACAATCTTGGCTATGTTAGTCTCTCACGGGATTACAAAAAAAGGTGTTATTTTTTCAGTGCACAGCCCTTCCATCTATCCCAGAGACTTTTTCAGATGAAAATTATGCTCCCTGCAAAAAGGAACAGGGACTCTCTAACGTCAGCTAGCCTCCAGTGCACAAAAATCACAGCAATTTGTGAGACAGGACCCATCACACAGTCATCAAACAAAGTTATTGCAGTAGAAAATGTAGCCTGATAAAAGCACAGTGGAAGCAAAGAGTGTGACAGCTACTGCAGATTGTGCTGCAGAATAACTCTGGATGCAGTTAAGCCCTTCAGGGGAAGCATCAGCAAGAGTCAGAGCTCACTGCCAGTACATAATGCTTGCCTAAAATTTCTGCTGGGCAGGCACATGAAAAGCAGTCCCTCTTATTGCACCCGCAGGTTCACTGGACACTAAGGGTACTTGTGTATTAATCAAGGAACAAACTGAAATCGGGGATGGAAGACTCACAAATGTAACTGTATGGGTTTGGGGCTGGGTTTTTTTTTGGATCAGTTAACGTTCACAGGAAATGCAAAAACAAAGCTGTGGTCAGAGTTAGCACTGCTGCATGGGCAGACCCAAAAGCAGTGCTTACAGGCCAGGAATCTGCCTTTGGGCTAGCTATTCAGAGAGATCAAAAAGTACACAGCAACATGCTGCAAAGTGCTGACACAGTGTAAAGCCACGGTGCTAGAGTAATGCAGACAAAGCCTTTAGCTGATAAAATGCTGTTCCTGCAAACCTACTTGGCTCTGCTGCTGTCTGCCCATGCTTGGAGTTTCAGAGGCTGTCCTGGATGTAAAGCAAGAGCTTTCTCCACCTCCCTTCTCCACAAAAATCGCTCTGCCCAGGGCTTGCCAAGTCTGTTTCAAAGCAGGCTGAGGACCCTGTACCTTTGGCTGTCACCTCAGCTAGATCCTAAACCATGCATCTTCCCTTCCATCTTCCTTCCAGCTCCCATCAGGCTTGGATCTGACCTGCAGAAGGTCCAAGACCAGAGTGCTCAAATCACCGTCACTTTGCAGCAGCAGCCATGCACTGGTGCGCCTGCATCTCCAGGCAGCCACAGCATCCCAGCAACAGGCCACAGGAGCCGCTCAAAACACTTCCCTGCTCCCTCATGCTCCCCATCAGGAGTGCCCTGCACCAGGAGTTATAAAACATCGGCTCAGTCCAGAGAGGGATGGCCATGCAACAGGGGCACCAGTGCTCACCCTTGCCCAGGCATTCCACACCCCTGTGCCCTCAGGGGACATGCCAGGGGACACACCAGCGCATCACACTCAGCTGGGCTTGCCCATGCTGCAGCAATGGGCCTCTGTGTTATCCCAGGCTGGCCTCTGCCATCACCGCGGCCTCCAGCACGAAGCCCTTCCATGAGGGACTTTCATCAAGGACACCTTCGGGCTGCTCAAGTTTTCCTCTCCCGCCTCTCCCCTATCAGCTGTTATTTCAGAACAGCACTGCAAGCCCATCTTGCCCTGGTTGTTGGGTTAGGTAGGGGGGGTTACTTTCTCTTTTCCGTTCAGGGATCACCAGAT
>NW_010137238.1:0-7251 GCF_000699245.1 Pterocles gutturalis | reverse complement strand
CACGAGGGGCTGCCGGCATGCACCGCCTGAACGTCCTGTTGGGAGACAGCTCGTCTCACCCCGCCAGGAAGCTTCACAACTGATCAGCCCAAATGCCTTAAAAATACCAGCTAGAAACCTTAAGCTTGGTACTTTCAGACAGTGTCCGACTGGCACGGGCCTGGACCAGGGCTGGACCAGCGCAAGGGGCGGGCAGAGAAAAGAGCTCACGAAATCCCCTGCCACTGCCCATCACAGGCTGCGTTGCTACCTGGGAGTGCCTCTGCGCTGTCAGAGCCATGCACTACTTCTCAAATAACACAATATATTGTACTTTCACCTTAAAAATTGCAATGGCCTCAGAACCCACCCACGATAGCTCTTCCATGGGTCATCATGGGCCAAACTGCTTCCCACGAGTAAGCACGGCCGCAGCTCCGTCCTCCCAGAACCGGGGAGATACGAGAAACAACTGTCAGCAACGGCAATGGCATGGGTAACCATGTGAAGGTATGCAGTGTCAGACAGGTTTAAACAGCTTCTGGCTTTGACGATTTCTGGCTTTGATGCTGCATTTCACACTCACTGAATAAAAATCTGGGTGACAGCCACAGGTCACTTGGATACCAGCCCTTCCAGACCCTGCAGCATTTTGAACCCCCCACCCCAGCAACTCCAACCCCTCCAGCATCTCCATCTTCTGAAGCCCCTCCAGCCCACAAAAAACACTGCCCTGTACACAGCAACCATGTGTGCACACACCACACAACTCACGGGCATCCAGGACAAGGTGCTGCCTCTTCAGAGCAGACTGCCAAGATACAGGAACTCAGGATTTAGCTCAAGTTAAAAATCGTTAGCAGCAGAAGGCAAAAGAGGTAAAGAGACTGCATGGAAGTTTTAGGGATGCTGAAAACGATTCACATCTCTAGATCAGGAGCATCAATAATGCAGCGGTGAAAGGAGAAGCTGTTCTGGTTTCCACCTATCCTCTTACTGGTGGCTTTGCAGAGAATGGCTAGGAGGTCCCCTGTGGAAACACACTCGCCCAAGATGACTTCTGTCAACTGAGAAAGGACCAAGTGCTTCCCATGATGAAGCAGTGTTTTCAAGGCAGATTTCCAGGGCCCAACACTGTCACACTGGATAATGAGAAGGGGAGGGGAAATAGGCAACTCCTAAGTGTATTTTGCAACCTTTACCAGAAGACTGGGCATCATCACACTGTGCACCAGGACACGGAGGTGACATGCAGCAGGGAGCACGTACAGTGGCACATGAGTTGTTCCCTGCAGATTAAAAATACGCAATGGGAAGCTGCAAGGGAAATTCATATTCCCTGCTAAAAATGGCACCTATTTCACAAAAACTACGTTTGTGACGCTTGGAAGCTGCTTATTAACTTTAAGACTCTCTGTTAAATCTCTAACATCCTGAATAAATAAACAGAGAGTCACTGGAAATGCTCCCCCTTGGACTGGTGAAGGTGTCCCACTGCGATGGACCAAATGCACAACATCCACGCACGCAGCAGGAAGAGGGACAGTGCGTACACGTCAACAGGTGATGAGAGTAGGGTTAATTAGTGTGTTTCTCAAAGAGTATCATCAGACTCAAACCTTTATGAATAAATAAAACATTCTTCACTTCTCAAAAGCTTATACTTAATTGTCTAGAAAGAAGACTGAATTGTCTGGAAAAAATAATAAGACCATTTGGGTCTAGTATTGCATTTAAAAGGAAATTGCTGTCAGAATTAAAAAATAAAATGCAGAAGTTTTTGCAATCTTTAAAAAAAAAAATTTGTGTGTTAAACAGAACTGAACAGAACTTACAGTTTTCTACACAAAGTCCTGGAGGGGGCATGAAAATTTCCAAAACTCTAAAAATATTACTAAAAATTATATACAACTGTGTAGGAAATCCTGTGACTTTTTATTTCCTTTCATCACCATAGATTTCTTATACTTAAACAGAGCTCTCGGATCTGTATTTCTGAACAGGTCTGGTTTCCCAGCAGGGAGGGGAACACCAGGCTGGCACTGAGCAGGACACAGCCGCATGCCAGCAGTGCAGTAACCACATCTCGTTCCCCCCACAATCCTCCCTGTGAAATGCCCCTTTTCTTGTTCCTAGAATGAAAGATAGCTGGAAAAAAAGCACTCTGGTTCACCAGCTTAGTCCCACTGATGAAACAAAAGAAAGCCAAAGCATCTCACAGTGACGTCCTGTTTAACAGCATTAAATGGCTCTACCAGCCCCACAGAGAGTGCCGCCCTTTCCTCCTGCGAGGGACCACCGCTCATGCTAATTGTGAGGAACAACTGCTCTCACTCATCACACCCCTGACAGCCGGTCAGGCTACGTGCAAAGTCCAAATTCAAGCAACAGGATAGACCATGGCAGCGCTAATCTCTTTCAACAATGCTGACTAGCCAACAAGGTCTGAACAAAAGCGTGCAGAAGCTGACTATTACAGCTGTAATTGCCGGTAAGAAACAAAACAAATTAAAACACAAAACTAATCATGGAGTCACAGAACTTCAAGAGAAAACAAGGCGTTCTGACCTGCATTACATTCACACAGGCTCCACTGGGACAGCCGATGTGATAGCCACACTCACCATGATATTAAGTCCTCATCCAGCCTCTTCATTAATAAAAGAAATAGCTGTTGTCAGCTTGCAAGAAAGCAACACCAGCGAGGTGTACTCCAAGTGTAAGCTAAGCAAACATGCCAGAGGACAGCAGCCTGTCCTTCCAGCTGCCACTGGATGTGAGTGGCACCATAAAACCAGTGTGAGAGAGAGCCATTGAATGACCAAGGCTAGAAGAAGGTACACAGTCAGAGAAAAGATGCTGTGAAAAACATAGTGACAACAAAGCTCAGGGAGGGGAGGAGGACAGGCTGAAAGAGTTGGGGTTGTTCAGCCTGGAGAAAAGAAGGCTCCGAGGAGACTTAATAGCAGCCTTCCAGTACCTGAAGGGGGCTACAGGAGAGATGGGGAGGCACTCTTGATCAGGGAGTGTAGTGAGAGGACAAGGGGTAATGGGTATAAGCTGAAAGAGGGTAAATTTAGACTAGACATTAGGAAGAAATTTTTCACTGTGAGGGTGGTGAGACACTGGAACAGGTTGCCCAGGGAAACTGTGGATGCCCCATCCCTGGAGGTATTCAAGGCCAGGCTGGATGAGGCTTTGAGCTAGTGGGAGGTGCCCCTGCCCATGGCAGGGGGGTTGGAACTTGACGATCTTTAAGGTCCTTTCCAACCCAAACCATTCTATGATTCTATGAAGAAAACCAGACAAGCCAAAAATATTGATGCATTTCTCTGGACAAGCCTGCTGTGTACCAAACTCTATAAATAGATTAAAATACTTTTGCCTGTATACTGATCACAAGCAAAAGCAATTATATTCTAAATATTCCAGCTCATATTGCATGAGTACATTGGCAGTGATGGCAAAATGAGCTGTTTACATTGTAGGTGACTCTTGATTATGTCTGAGATGCAAAAAGGTGACAGAAAAAGAAAAGTTCCAGGGAAGGAGGTGAGAGCACAGGATTTGCAAAACAACAGTGTGCACTGGAGCAAGAAACTTTGCTGGGTTGGACATGCACATTCATTTCATGGTTTTCAAAGTCCTCTGGAGGCTTTGAAGTTGGTACCAGCACTCACCAGTAAATGAGACATTGCCAAGCAACATGAATAAACCAAGAATAATTTGATCAAGGCTTAGATAATCAACTACATGTTTATTACATAAGAGACTATAAAAATAAATGAGCAGACAGTGGGTGAGCTTACTGTGCCCTGCTAAAGTGACTAAAGTGGGGCAACAGTCTTGCTCATTTCTTCAATTTAAAAATGCAGATTATTTTTTCTGGTTTCTGCACATTCACAGCACCTTAAACACAAACCAGCTGCGCCAGATTGCCCAACTTCAGCATCTGCTTTACAATTTCAGCTGAGACCCAGAAAGTACAAAGGCTAACTCCACTAGATGTAAGGGGTTCACCTGCTGGATGGGACTGTTTGGGCAAAACAGCCAAATGTGAAGCCTGGAAGAGATCTCAGAAGAGCCTAAGCACAGACAAAGGCTTGGGCAGTTTTAACTCTACCCAGACGGGAAGATTAAGAATGCCTAGACTATGTCTAGGTAGCTTCAACATCGTGAGTTTACATACGGCTTTAGCGCTGGCAGGGTGATGGTGCATCTACAGCATGATGGAAGGGGAGAACCGACAACTGAAGTCCTGAATGTTAACACAGCCAATTGATATGCTTCCTATTTCAAAGGGAAGATTCTGCCAAAAGTGTTTAGGAGCCCTCTTTATTTAGTCTATCTGTAGAAAGGTCCAGAGATGATCCAGTCAGTGCCTGCCAAAGCAGAGGATTTCTGACGGTTTCTGCCATGCAGTCAGCCCCAGGGCAGAGGGGAGAATGGTACTGAATGTGCAGCCTCATGCTGTGTTCATCACATTGTGTCAGACGCAGAGCACAGCAGCAGAAAATACCAAATTACTGCATGTAGGCTGTCCCTCTTCCCGTCTGCAGCACGTGTTCATTTATGTGTCCAATATACACAATACAAATGCCAGCATTTTCCAAGTCATGCAGTATCTTGACAAGGCACTAGAGCATTCTTCAGAAAGCAGCCCACACTCAGAAATACCGTATCATCAGACAGGTTTCTTGCTCTTCAAGTGAGACATAGCTCTGTCCCTGAGTCAATGTCCCCCTGTATCTTCTCCATTTAGCTCTCCTTCACCTATGCTAAAGGAGCTTCAGCTTCCGCAGGAACTCAAGGCCAGAGACACAGCTCTTCAGCAATCAGACTGCAAACCACCCAGCCTAGAACTAATGAGTGCACCTTGAAACTCACTGCAAAATCAAAGCAGACCACAGACCTGCACTGCTGCTTCCTAAGTGAGCATCAATAATTTGTGCAAGCAGCAGTTTCATAACAGCCTCTGATATAACCCAGCAGGGGTTTCCTTTCCAAAGAAAAGAGACAACAGTGTTGAGAACATTCGTTTACCAAAGAGGAAACATCATACTCTTTTTGTTGGGTGCATACAGATGAGAAACACTCCAGCTCCCACCTGCCTTCAGTTTTTCCAGAAGCCATGCTCTTAAATGGCTATTAGGATGCAGAGGAGGCAAATGCATTCCTAGGAAGATGGGAACAAGCTCCCACCCCTCTGCTGAAAGCAGTGAAACACAGCCAGGCTGTACCCACCGGTCAGGCTGGACATCACTTGATGCCTGCAGTTTTCCTACCACTTGATTTCAGTCTGGGGGGAGGTTTGCTGGGCTGAGAGCCCCAAATTTAATCACAAAATCCCCCTCTGCAGGAATAGGTTCTGCCTGAGCACTGCTACAAACCAAGAAAAATCATCTGACAGCAGCTAAGGACATGCCCTGCAGCTCTGTTAAGCAGAGCATCCCAGTATCAGCTTGAGTGGCACTGAACAAATATAACCTCCCAGGAGACAGGCAGAAAATTTACATTGCTTTACAATTTACACTTCGTATGAGAATGTTGTTTTTCACAATGCTTCCTTGGATGCAAGCAATGGCTTGGAGCAAACAGCTGTTAAAATTATCTCGTTTTTCTCTGTCTGATGCATCTACTTGAAAGCGTCGGACTTCTGCTGGAGAAATGCACACCCAGTGACCCTGACATAATGCACAATACTTTCTTGCTTTGCAGACGCTACCAGATGGCACATAGGCCAGCAAAAATTACAGTGAAAACCACCCTCAGGGAAACTCCTGAGTCCTCACCCCTGTAAGCAGTGAGTATTTCAGAAAGACAAGTGCTGTCAGTCTTGTGCTGTACCTTGCAACCCACCGCAACCCAACCTGGGACCATGTCTAGTCCCTCTGGACACGACGTTCAGCCCAGGCAGGCAGGGGCTGCGTGAGGTGGCTCAGCCATGTTTCCAGCCCCAGCCACCCTGCAGCTGATTCGCCAGGATATTTACAAATCAGCCCAAACCGACGGTTTTATACTTACTTCATGACATACCACTCTCTTAATACACTAATTAACAGTAAGAACACAATTTTCATTTGTAATGACTGGCTTTGATAACCAAGTAAACTGTTGAAGATTATTTTTTTCTGAGAAAACTGCACCTACGTGGCAACGACTGACCTGCCCTGCAGAGACACCTGTACGCGCTCCTTTCAAACCCTTGTCCCTGTCACCAGAAACCCAGGGAATCACGCTCACTGACAGATAAATCAAGGGACTGTGTGGTAACGCAGACAACAACCTCCTCCTCCTCATAGTAACAGTTAACAATGATGTATAACATTATTCCTTTTCTTCTCATGGATTTTATATCCTGCCAATGCACACAGCTGTAAGCATGTTTATAGCCTCTCCTTTATCACTGCAATTAATTTGTCTGTCCATTTATCTTCTTTATTATTTCCTTTCAAATAAACCTTTCTATTCCCAGCCACTTTCATTAATCTACTTTGATTTATGGACACATAAATGAACATGCACTGCAGATGGGAAGAGGGACAGCCTACATGCAGTAACTTGGTATTTCTGCTGCTGCTTCCACATCCCTGGAGGTGTTCAAGAAATGTGTAGATGTGGTGCTTAGGGACACGGTTTAGTGGGTTAGGTGGCTGACGGTTGGACTTGATGACCCTCGAGGTCTTTTCCAACCTTAATGATTCTGTGATTCTATCATTTCCTTCCTGTTTTTAAACATCTGTCCTGCACTGAGGAGTCCAGAAGTGCAAACTGTTCCAGATGAGGTCACCAGCCATAGGAAAGACATTAATGTCTGTAAACATGACACTGAGAACATCTTAATTGAGTCAGCTATATTTAATTACTAATATTAAAAGCAAATGTAAGATTTACTTCATACTGAAACCTAAAATCTTGGCCTACACTTCCCATCAGAAATCTTTACTTGGACACTGTGGCACAGAAAAATACCTTCTGACACCTCTTTGAGAAAAAAATAAAGATTGTGCCCTGGCAGGGCAACGACCCATCTCCTCAGTATATACTTCTCTAACCTTTCAGTGCTTCTCCAAACACAGAGCCTGGTGGGGGGGGGACGGTTACCAGATGAAGAAGTTTTTTTCAGGACACCTGGTTCACAGGCAGCATCTCCGGAGTGCGCGTGTTTCCCTTCCTGGGTCTGTCCTTACCTCCTGCTCAGCCCAGCACCACCAGAATCAGCCAAAACGACACTGGAATTCTGCCCAGGACAGAGATGCCAAAGCCTCCCTG
>NW_010137237.1:0-6958 GCF_000699245.1 Pterocles gutturalis | reverse complement strand
TATATATATTATTTTTTTTTTTTCAGAGTTGATAAACTCTCAACTAATTCTTCAAACAATGACAGGCCAATGTCCCTAATCACAGTAGAGCAGTGCTGCCCAAATTTCTCATGCTATCCCCTTCTCCTTCATAGTCTAGGAAACTTTGGACTTTTTCTTTCTGGCTGTTATTTGACTGTTGGTACTAAAGGGTTCTTGTCTTCCAGCTGACCGTCGAGTGGTCTAATTTTGCTGATGTTAGCAGTATCATCTTTCCACACCTGTGCTGCATCGTTACTCAGCTGCAAGATAACACAGATAGTGGAGCCTGACTTGCTGACTCATGTGTATCATCTCCTTCGCATAAAAAACAGGGAAGAAATTTGTTACCAGCATCCAAGACTGAGTGATATGAAGCAGAAAGGCAGGTGATGGGCCCTGTAACTAGGCTCTGTACATCAGCCTAGTCAAGTCATGTGTGGCAATGATGATTTGCACGAGAGAAAGGGCAGACACATCTCATGCATGTTGTGGGTTTGGCTACCACCCACTGCAGAATGGTATTCCAGCTGCAATCCAGTATTCTTTTTTTCGCTAAATAATTTTCATCCCCAGCAGGTGGTGGTGTCTGATGGTTGAGTGGGTTGGATGCTCCCTGGCTGAACAGTGCTACTTAATTAGCTAACACTTGGCACTCTGGTGGAGCTGTTTCGTTTGCAGATAAAGAGCACAACTGAATGGCACTCCTTGAACTTTGCTTGATGTGTCATTCCTGGCTTACATTGCCACTGTTTGCTGTTTGCCTGGAAGCATCCAGGCTCTCACATGCAGTGCAGAGCACCAAAAGAGAAAACTCTGCCACATCTGATTTGTCTTGCTGTATCTGAACAGAAGCTAAGCTAGCATCATATAGGACAGTTAACTGCAAGTGGCAGACTGGGCATTAAAAAGAAATCTAAATGAACAGTAACATCTGTGTCTGATACTTACTACTATACATATTCTCCTTGACTTTTTACTTTTCCTTTGGCAGAGTTTACATTTTTATTTGCCGCAGTGACTCATCATTTACTTTTCTATCTTCTCTGGTAATGTGAGCACTTAAAATTGATGCTACTAATAATCACAAAATAAGTATAAAGCCACTTGCATAAGTGTAAATAAATAAAACATCATGGCATACTGTTTTTTATGAGAATGGATAACAAGAAGAGAAAAATATAAAGCAAGAAAAGAGCAGAAGTGATATATTTAGCAAAAAAACCAAAAAATTATAGCACCAGGTTGTCATGGAAATACTGCAACAAATGGGGAGGCAAGCTTGAATACTTCCAGCTCCAGTCTCCACTTCAGGCTCTGCAGTTTCTGCTTCTCACAAGCTAGGTAAGTAGTATGTGCACTGCAGTGGGAGTCCCAAAGACATTATTGAAAGTGTATAAAACTTTCCTTCATGTGGACACCTCTCCTGCAAAAAAAGCCCCAAACAAATAAACTGATACCAAACAATGTCTCTTGTCTTTTTTGTATTTTTATAAGGGACTGAAATTGAGAGGTGGCAAAAGCCTCTTCGCACTGACAGAATTTGAAAAGTACATGCTCTAAACAGAGCAGCTCTTACCTTGGCCACAGTGGGTTCTATCCCCACCAGAAATGTATAAACTTCCATAAAATCTTTGTCTTTCTGTCTTGATGGTGACATACAAGAAAGCATAACACAACAAAGGCTTACCCATGCCTTACAAAGGGAACTACAAACTTCATAAAAGTCTTTTACAACAGGTAACAGTTCTTTCAAAATATACCAATTTTCCAAGTATATACAACTTGCTAGTGCATCAGAGAGTTCCCATACATTCTTGTGCCTACTCAGTAGCCCTCAGCAGGAGTTTTGCTGGTTATCCCCAAACTTGCAGAAACATGTTTGAGTCATGAGAAGGGACCCTTCAAAGAAACGTAAATGATCAATTACAAGTTAGCAGCCCTTTTTTTCCTCTTTTCCCACATGTAAGAAGCAAATGTGTTACCCTGGATAACCTATACTGTGCTTATTTGTTTAGTTCTGCTCTTTCAAGCCTCTGGTGTGTTCTTTGGCACATACACACACGTGTGTGTACACACAATATGAAAATTTCTAGAAAATAATATGGAACTATATATTTTAAAAAATTATGTTGAGATCCTCCCAGCCAAAACCCACGAGCACTGTCCCTGGTGCAGAAACTGTTGCTCAGAGTCAAAAGAGGAGAATGCCTCCCTGCCAGAAATATCACTGCTGCCAGAGACAACACTGAACTGCATTCGCCGCATCACACTGTGAGTAACTGGTGTTAGAGATGACTCAAGTAAAAGTTCCCTTCACAGCTCATTTGTGCTTCCCTACCTAAAAGAGTTTCTCCATCTTCCACCCTTCTTGTTATTTTTGAAATTTCATTTTAAGATTATATTTTTGAGGGGGAGCCTTTTTTTTTTATTTATTTCAGAGTGTAACTCACTCAGGAAGCCAATGATCAGTGCTGAATCACTCTGGATGTCTACTGAAATTGACTTTCTCCTCAGATAAAATAAGGATGAAGAAGCATTTGGAATTTAATATGTCTGACAGATCTGGAGTTTGTTAATTTGCTATTTCCTCTGGAAATTATACACCCAGATGATCCTGTGACGAGCACATTAATAAAATAGATTCCCAGGGGTGCCTAGCAACCTCACTCTGTCTCACACTGTAAGATATGGCTTAGTTTGGAATTTGATAGAGTTTAGAAATAACTGATGCTATCAACATTGGCAAAATGCTATTCCAATATTTCTAAAACCCTTCGTGCCAGGTTCTGCTCTCAGGAGTACACAGTTCATCCAAATTTGCTTGAGGTAACAATTTAATCAAGCAGTTATAGTTTGCTCAGAAAAAATATTGGCTTTTAAAGGAACCACATAATCCCTTTACTTCTCTGACATGGCACCTCTTGAACTTCTTGACTTTGTAAATGACACTTTCTTAGTGGCAGCCGTAGCCTATGACTCTCAGCAAAATACTGCAGACCATAAGTCACTTATCAATCTATTTTTTCATACCAGTTCTGAATGTGGTATTTCTTCCTTTTGTGTCCCCCATTATGTAAACATGCTGTAGCTTCTCTCTAAAAGTGCAGCAGACTGCCAGACACACAAAAGTCATGGCTTCGTTTCCTGGGTATTGCAGCAGGTGATACAATTTCAATGCAGCATTTAAAATCTTCTACTATAAGAGCAAATGACTTTGGCTCTCAAAGTCCTCCTCAAAAAATGAAAGGCATGATTTTGCTGTAAATAGAAAAGGAATTTTTCTCTCATAAGAACACAATAATATTGCAGAAGGTACATACTCAGCTCTATCAGAGAAAGCCACTAAAAAATACATTTTTCTGTGTTTGTTCTCACAATTGCCTTTACGGTGACTTTCAGCCTAACCTTCAGGGCCAATCCTTCATGTGGATGCAATATTTCACCTCTGGTTCAGTCCTGGACATCACCCACAATTACCCCTTCAGGAAAGATTTGAAGCATCTATCTATCTAAATTATTTCAGTTAGGCAATCAAATGAGATTTGAATTAATTTGGGTTACAGCATTAGGGTCACTCACTGCAGAGTATGTGAAGTAAACAAGACTCAAGACACTCCTCAGTATTTTAAAAAAAGCCTAGGAGAAGCAATTAATTCAATATAGTGAAAAATCAGCTCACTCCTTTAAAAATATTTCACTTCCTATTTCAACAAAACATTTTACCTTGCGCATTTTGGAGTAATTCTCAGTGATATGATTCTGTTATAACTGTGGATGAAATGTCTCACACTGTTACAATTTAGCAACAATTTAAGATTTATTAATGGTGTGAGACAAATAAAAGATTAAATTTTAGTAGCACTCAATTATTAACTGATTTAATTATTAATAAGGTAATTCAGTAGAATATGTTATGACTAAAATAGAAACTTAATTACAGAATTAAGAATGACAAGATTCACACTAACTTACTACAAGGTATCCTAAGTACACATGTATAAACAGAAAACACACAGACAAACAAATAAACACACAAACACCACGGAAATACTTGAATCTAGTGAAATATTTAAGTAGAGAAACTAGCCTACAGTTAAAAGTTCTCTCTTCTTTCTCTATATAGATGAAGAAGTAAATAGAGGAGATTAGCCTACAGATGAAAGTTCCCTCTTCCTTCTCGAGTTTTGAGTAAATACTCACAATGCATCAGCATTCCTCAACAGGCAATAATGGAGCCTCAAGAAGACGGACTTCGCCCTGGCCTTTCTTTACCTAGGAGGCATTTGAGCTCAGGGGAGATGCTGAACACATCCCACTGCTACCCAGGAGAGCTCGAAGGGTCTCACTGAGAGTCACTATTTAGTAGGGTCTGAGATAATTGACTTTTGTCAGGTACTTTTCCTTTTCGGCCCACCTCAGACACTGTAATATTTTGGTGCCTTACACTGCTTACCAAAGTGTATTCCACTTCTGGTACAGATGTACTGGCTTGTCAGGAGGTGATTAACTGTTATGACTGTTTAAAACGAGAGCCTGGTACGTTGAGGGGGTGCCTAAACACTCAAGTTCCCTGCCATAATAGAAAGCAAGAGCCAGGTACACCAAGGATGTGCCTTGATGCTTGGGTTCACCTCTTTCACAATTAATTTCTGACTCACCCTAGGTTGGTATATGACTCAGGAGGGGAAGAATCTCACATAAAGCACCAAGGGACGCGGGAGAGCAGGGGGAGTTGCACCACCATGAGTGTGAAACATATTATTTTATTCTGGCACCTTCTGGTCTTTCTGTAGGAGATGAGAAAGAACAAAGATTGCAAAAACATGAGTTAAACTTGTTACCATTACACCCATCTTTACTCCCCTCTTCTTATCGATCCACTCCCCTGCAGCTCATTGAAATTCCAAAGTTTTAAGCAACTTGTTGTATTTAAAATACAAAGCTGCTCCCTACTTTTCTCATGAATATTGTTGAAGTTTCACTGAACCATTACACTGAGTCAAGACTAAAGAGAATAACCTTCTATTTTGAACTAGTTATTGCTTTTTTAAGTAACATAATTTAAAAACTGATGCCTCATAGAACTGTAAAATCTCAAATGGCACCTTTAAACTATTGGGGAAGTGATATTTTTTAGCTTCCCAATGAGACCCATCAATCACTTTTGTCCATCAAAATACCAAGATGAAAGAGACTGAATACTTTGCTTAATTTAGTATATGACAAGCTCCTTTAGGTTATTTTTAAAAAATCTTGATGGTTGTCTTTGAAGAACTAGCCGTGTGGTGATAATGAAGGCATTCAGTTTTACAGCTGAGGAAAAATTAAAAAAATTTCAAATAATTTGAGAAGCGCATTCACAGAACTGTGTTCCTATAGCATATGTCATGCTGTGTAAGAGGATGAGAGTTAGTTTAAAGATTTTTGAAAATCACCTGCAGGCCACCAAAGGTTCAGCTGATAAGAGAGACCACTTGTTATCTGCTTCTGTTACTCTACAACAGAGTGCATATGGTTATATACAGAGAAGCAGATCAGAATTTAGAGGTATGATAGCAAGCCTCTAAACACAGGCAGACCTTTCTCAGAAATTATCAAAATGTTCTGACATAAATCAGTATAAATATATATAACAACCATGGCATTTTATAACCTTAAATTATTTGCTTTGAATTAAACAGGAGTAAATGCCAAATGAAAGTGGCTTCTTGAAGAACCAGCATTTTTTTTCATGTATAACAAGGGAGTTTATCACTTCTGTATAAAGTTTTGTGAGAATTACTGGTTTTGAAAACCAGAAATTTGCAGACATTTGTCCATATAGCAGACAGCCCTGTCTCATTTTATGAAAACAATAACAAAAACACAGTTTATGTTTTTTATTACTGTTCTCCTGGGCTGGGCTTACTTGAACTGACCAGCTCAAAAACAACCTGGTGGAGACTGTTTTGCTCTGTTGTCTTTTTAACTGCAACAAACTATTTGGAGGGAGGAGGCTGGAAAAGTATAGGAGGAACAGAAACCAGTCTGTTGAATGCAAACTATATTTTCATCTGCTCTGTAAATAATTCTCCAAGTAAGACAGGTTAATTTCAAACACATGGAAACCCTACTAGTGATAATAGATGCTATAAGGCCCTGGGAATCACCGATGGCTGAGAAAGTGGTAGCTGGTGGGGAGAGAAAAGCACGAGGGTGAAAGAGAGGAGAGAGAGAGAAGTCTTGGGTTTTGTTTTTTGCTTTTTGGGTTTTTTTTAAATTAATGGCAGCATCGCTCCTCTGAGGCAAATTATGATATTAAATTATCAGTGAGGTAGATATGCGGGTTTACCAAGTGCAGGGTCAGTATGGCACAGCCAGGTGGGTGTGAATGTGGACTTACAAGAATAAAGGCTCTTGGGAGCATTGCTGGGATGTTTTGCTCCACCATGGGAAACAGGAATCCTCCTGCTCTTACACAAAGCAACACATACTCTGGAACTGAGAAACAGTCTTGCAGATTTTGGCAGGAATTGCGCTGTTAGAAATTTATCAAAGTGAAGCCTTTGAATATACTAAAGCAAGGTGAAATCTAAAGAAACCTAGCAGACTTAAAGGTCCAGAAAGATTTACCACTGTAAAGAAATGTCTGGGAGGGTTATTTTTCAGTACCAAGAAAAATTTTTCATGTATTATTGCCTTTGCACTAAGCAAGGCTAGGCACTAAGAGCTGCCTTAGTCTCAGCCCATGCTTGATTCAAGTCTTTAGTTTCTTACTTATATTCCTGTGTATTTTTACCTGAAAAGAAAACATAGGGCATAACATCTCCAAAATAAAACATTTGATGAAGCTACTTAAAAACATTAGGAATAACTCCAATTAAAACTGCTTCCTGAGCAAGTAAAACCAGAATATATATATATATATATATAATACCTAAAACTGTAGACTGGCTAG
>NW_010137236.1:0-852 GCF_000699245.1 Pterocles gutturalis | reverse complement strand
CGGCACCGGCACTCTCCTCCTGCTCCGTGCGGCGGGATTTTCTCGCAGGAGCGCGGCGCT
Organism: Pterocles gutturalis; assembly: GCF_000699245.1. NCBI lineage: Eukaryota > Metazoa > Chordata > Aves > Pterocliformes > Pteroclidae > Pterocles > Pterocles gutturalis. The sequence continues at coordinate 792 of NW_010137236.1, read as the reverse complement.
GGGGTGAATGGATGATGAGTCAGTCAAAAGGAGCTGTCAGTCTCTTTGATGATTGCGTTTAAAGGGACTTGCCAAGTCAAGACGGGAGAGTGACAAGATAGAGACCCTGGTGCTTTACATGCGAAGGGCGGCTCTTCCGCTTCATCTGCACCATACTAAAGGATGTGTTGAAGCATTGAATCACAAAAAAAGTGGCACGCCAAAGAAAAGGTGCCACATAACAATGATTGTAGTGTTTTAATTGTGGGGGACCGCATCACCAAAGCCAATTGAGACGGACGGGGCCATACACAGAAGGAAGCGGTACAACACTTCCATAACTTATAATTAAGCTGAAGTCCGACTAACATTTGACTTTCTAATGAGTGTAATGAGATTACATGCCTGATGGAAGCATTTGTGCAAAAGCGACTTTCTGTGTTTAATGAGGTCCTAATACAGGACAAGATCGAATTATAGGTCGGTTCTTTTTCTCCCTCAAAGAGCCCCGTTTAAGTTCAATGACACCGGTGCCGCCCGCCTCCTGCCCGCTGCCGGACGGGGCGAGGCTCGCAGCCGGGTAGTGCTGGGCTCGCACGAAAAATGAGCAAATAAATAAGCAAAGCCCCCGGCCCCGGCCCAGTCTCGGCGTGTTTGTGTGGGTAAGTAGCTCCTCTAATTGCTATTGGAATAGATCCATGCCATCCGCGCTAGGGAACTAAATGTGTCTAACTAGGTTAATGCAATTAGCATGCATGCAACATATTGCTCCCACTTTGCGGCAGCTTCGGAAAAAAAAAAAAAATGAGAGAG
>NW_010137235.1:0-4054 GCF_000699245.1 Pterocles gutturalis | reverse complement strand
GGAACACTCTCCTTGGCCTGTCTCCTCCTCCTTGTTTGTCACTCAGTCACGCATCAGTTTCCTTGAACAAATTACAATCTGCATGGATATGTGCAACGTGTATGTTTTTAATTCAGTACTTTGTGAGGTATTCGATTTTTAAATAGTTCCTCTTGCATAACAACTTTGTTTTTCCTAACCACTGTTGAGCTACAGCTCATAGCCATGCAGAATCTCATACACAGTCTGTATCCTAGAAATATCATTAAACTAGTGCAAAGAACTACTTCTCTTCTTGTACCAAATTTGTCTGCATGGTTGAAAATAACAGTATAAGTTTTTCAGAGCTTGTGACCACCAGAAGTTCATCTATTATCTGTAGGTATATACTTAACAGTATACCATAATTTGGACTTCCAAACAAATCAAAAGAGTACTGAAATTTCAAGAAAGCATATGACTTGGTAAAACAAACAAAACCCTTCCATCTTCTCCATGTGATTAGCAATGTACTTTTCTGCTTCTTTCAATGTCTTTGAAATGGAAAATCCCAGGAAAGTAAAAAATTGATAGCTATCATATAAGTTAATTAACAGCTACGGCCAAACTTAACCTCAGCTTTCAAATTTGACAAATTAACAGTTTCAAACTCTGAGGAAGTTAATCTTTAGTCTTAAATAGTTGTGTTCAACTCTTATGAGGAAAGAGTCAATGTGCTACTGTCAGCATTAGTCACTCATGGAAATGTACCTGAAGAACTGCAGATCTAATTGTACACGGTGCCTTGCAGTACCCCGGCTGCAATGGAAACAACAAACGCTGCACGTCTTTTGCAGACTGCAGAGGCTGATGAGATTAGGATCTAAGCGAATGTCAGTATCACCCAATAGACCAGTGCTGGCTTACACAGCTCCAGCCCCAGTCTCATTAAATGGGAGTCTCTCCAGTAACTTTCTGGGGAACAGGGTGTTGAATGATGCAAAAGTGACTTGTGCTGTCACAGAGTGTTTTATCAGTGCTCACAGAAGTAGACACTATGTGAGAAATCATTTACCTCTTGAGACAGTAGCGTAGCCATTAGACAGCAGGTGGGGGAAGGATGTGCTCTCTAGAGTTCCCATGCATTACCTTGAAACATGCACTTTGCAGTGGAAAGCAGCAAGGATAGCCCACAACAGGGCTGGCACTGCAGATGAACAAACAGATGCTTCCAGTGCAGAGGGGAGGGATGGTGCTGCTGCCACCGCCTCACTAGTAAGTTTATAGTACACTCTACAGCCCTGAAGTGTCAATGAAAACTGACCACTTCCCATCTCAAACCCACACTTCCGGAATGTCTCCTAGTCAACATGGATTTTCTGAGACAATCAAATCCACCCCAGTGATTTACCGCCATTTCCTGCACATTCTCCTACGTCCATTTTCTTCAGCCAGGAAAATAAAAGCTGTATGATTCCATGAGGAAGGACACTGTTCTTCTACTGCAGCATATACCAAAAATTATGATGAGGACAACTGTTAAATAATCTGTATGCCTATAAAATATATCCTTCTTTTTTTCCCCATGGGGTTTTGGCATATAACAAAGAGAATGAACACTTCTTATGTGCTTATGTCAGTCCACACTGTCAGGAAATATGAGAGAAATGGAAACCAGAATAACCATGTGGAAACGAAGAACAAATGTCGGCTAAACAGAGTACCTGTACTCTTGTTCAGAGCTGGTCTGTTGTGCATGCATAGCTCTGCAGACAGATCTTACAAGACATGCAAAGATTTATAATGGAATACAGTATGTAACTTCAAGTTGGATGGGAAAAGTTTCTCCATTCTGTGCGATTCTGTGCAAGACAACCAGTGCACCCTCTATCTACTTTCCCATGATGGGGTTCACATAGTACCATACCATGCAGGTATATTTTTCTTCAGGAAACACAGAAAAGTGAATTCCACAAACTTCTTGAAGGTTTTCACAAAAATAAACTATGCCTGGAAAGGCTTGTGGTCCATAATCGCAGAGTAAGGCCTAACAACTACTGACCAGAATGCTACATTACTTTGGATATGTCAATGGCTTTGGCCAGCCTGGAATGGCCGCATTTGTTTCTTTCTGACACTGTATCAATTAACCTGTATTGAATTTTGTGCCTGTACTTGAATATCAGGCTGCTATTGTATATATAAATTAATGAGAATAAAACCAAAGGGAGAAAAATGCCGTTACTGTAGTCCTGTTTCAAAGAGGCATGACAGCTTCTTCCAGAATCATTACAAATATCTGTAATAGCTGATATATCTTGTGTTTTCTTATTAAGAGATCCTCTTTTTCACTACTCATATATACAAGCTTGAGATGGTTTGTTCCCCAGCAACACTGGAAAAACACCATAATGAAATGTAGTATACTAATGAAAGAAATGATAGAATTTCTCAATTTTGACTTACAATTTAAAGGAAGGTTGTTGTTACGGCACCTACTCTGTTGAAAGGAGGATGAAAAGTTATAGTGGTAATTCCTTAATGAAGTAAGATTTATGAAACACATTTGTGTTTTTTCAAAACTTTCATGGGTGTCAACGGTTCATCAGTTGTAAAATGCACAATACTGCCATCTTCTGTATACAAGAAGCAGCAAATTATGCGGGTTTTTACACATATGTTCTGCACAAACAGTAAAAGTAATAGTGATGTCAACCCCTTCATTTTAAACAACAATCTAGAAACTGAAACATGGTTAAGTAATAGCAGAGAGGTCATGGTCTGAATATTAGTTGATCAGACAGCATATGTAACTACTGACTATAACAGTCACATGCTTGCTTTGAATAACTTCACCGAGTGTCAGAATAAATAAGAGGATACTCATTACACTGTTAATGAACATCACAGTCAATTAGTCTGATTTTGACAAAGCTTGCTCTGGTATTCTTCACTGCCAGCGGCTCAGACTATTTATGGAATGTACTACCCCTAGGACGTACAAAGTAAGCTCCTACGTTGTGGTTTATGACAATAATTTAGATCTTAATCAACAATGTACATTACTAACAGCTACGCAAAACATGCCCAAATACAGCCTACAAATTCATTGCCTCTGAGGGCTGCAATCTATAATGTATGTCACTGAGGAACAGGTTACTGACAACTTACATATTTTGACCCATCATACCCATGATGGTCTGTGCATTGTGAATCACTTCCTGCCATGAAATATGTTTAAGATCAAGGCAGGTAGTATGCCTCAGAGACGACGATGAGAATGTATCACCAGTGTCAGTTAAATTCACCAATATACCTGTCTGATGTGCCCCAGCTACACTGGGGGCTCTGACTTCCCTCAACTCTTTGAGAGGCTGTAGTCCAGGGCAGCCATCCGTCACCTGTGTTCACAACAGCCGAGAAAGTAAGAGCTCACCTCACGGCAGGCATTATACACCTCACATTCCACACCTATTTCCCAAAGTAACTGACGCAATTTACAGAGCACAAGCTGTCAGCAGCTACTTACTATGGCTGGGGAGCATTCACATAGCACGGACGCTGCTGTGTGCAGAACAATCCCAGGCTAGCTGTGACCCCATGCACCATATGCACTGCTTTATTTGGTAGGGGTGGGAAAATTATAGGTATCACAATGAAAGATTCCGTGGACTGAACCTTCTATGTTCTTTAAAGAGAGTATAGTAAATCGAAATTTAAAATGCTACTTGTCAGTGCACTCACTGGATCCCAAATGCTTTTGACAGAAGGAATAACACAAACTCAGTCTCATCTTTTAACATACAAATTGCTCTAGTCTTGTTTTCTGAATTTTGCAAAGGTAGCTCTAACAGCATACAGGCATTCTGAAAGCAGCTCTAACAGTCACCGAGATGTAATCACCCAAAACTGGTTTTCTTTTGCCCCAGATTCACCCCCCAGCCGGTCAAAGCTGTAGCTTCGGGTGGCTACTACAACCTGCTGAAGAGCCCCGGGCCTCCCAGCACTCCCCTCAGCAGCCCTGCCCAGGGACGGCAGGTGCCCCTGCCCGCCCCGACGAACGACCCAGCCCCGTAACCGTCTTACGCCGGCTACT
>NW_010137234.1:0-229 GCF_000699245.1 Pterocles gutturalis | reverse complement strand
CCCAGGTGTCCCCGTGCTGCCCAGGGCTCCCCAAATGCTGTCCAGATGCCCCCAGTGCTGCTCAGGTGTCCCCAGTGCTGTTCTGGTGTCCCCACTGTTGCTCAGGGGTCCCCAGTGCTGGCCGGGTGTCCCCACTGTTACTCGGGGGTCCCCAGTGTTTCTCAGGTGTCCCCAGTGCTGGCCGGGTGCCCCCAGTGCTGCTCAGGTGTCCCCAGTGCTGGCCGGGTGT
>NW_010137233.1:0-459 GCF_000699245.1 Pterocles gutturalis | reverse complement strand
CAACCCAGGCCATTCTATGACTCTATGATGAAAAAGGTCATCTGACCTTGTCCTGGTTTCAGCTGGGACAGAGCTAACTTTCCTCACAGTAGCTAGTAAGAGGCTATGTTTTGTGTTTGTGACGAGAAGAAGGCTGCTAATATACAGTTGTTGCCAGGAGAGTCAAGGACTTTTCTGCTTCTCTGCTGTGCTGGTGTCTGCAAGGGCAGGAGAAGCTAGGAGGGAGCACAGCCCACAACTACTTTAGGATTTGACCCTAGATTTAGGACTGAGAACCAAATTGGCCAATGGTATATTCCATATCATATATGTCATGCCCAGTAGATAGACGAGGATTTGCCTAGAAGTTTGCTCTCCCTCTGAGTTGTCTCTTTTGCTCTCTTGGGTCTCTTTTGCTCTCTTGGTTGGCTCTCAGACTCTTGAGCTCTTATATCTTTTCCAGGATTGCGGTTTCAGGAC
>NW_010137232.1:10265-18623 GCF_000699245.1 Pterocles gutturalis | reverse complement strand
CTCTAGTAAGGCTACAGAATTTGGCCCATGAAAAATGACCAGATTATCCTACAATTTTCAATCAACTTTTCCAAGCCAAATTCTTTTTCTTGTTTACATTCATGTAGATCCATAGAGGAAGTAAGATGAAGTCATTAGTCCCTAGGTTACATCGTTGTAAAATTTTGTTTTTCTAAATTCCATGATTCAGCTTTTAGGGACTTGTTTTGTTACAATTTTAGCAAACATTCTTAATCCCAGGAAAGTTCATCTCCTGGCAGTCTTTTTTTTTCTGAAGGAGCTTAGTACTGAAAAGGAATCAAAAACCACTTAGGAGGTTTTACTTGGGACTACAAATATTGTGGAGGTACAAGTTTTGCCAAGTGGTGAGCTAGAGGCCAAATTCTGCAAATCCTAAAATCGCACGAGCATTTCTTTCTGCTTGAAAAAGACTCGTGATTTGAAGGACCGCTCAAGTGAATAAGGATCTGCAGGATTTGGCCTTTTCTGGCAGGGCCAAACTGATGCCTTTGCTGCATGTAGTTAACCCACATTTTGTTGAAAGGGATCCCATCTGGAAAGTGGAAACAGATTTTTCTTAACTAAGTGCTTACAGTCAAATTTAAAAATGCTGCTTTTGTCAAGAGGTTAAACTGTTCCCTTCCTCGATCTTATAAGCATTTTAAACTATCTACACTAAATACTGTAAGTAGGAAATACAAGGAATGAGGGTACAGTCTAAGCACAAGAAAATGGGAAACAAAAGGGCAGTTTCACTGTCCTTATTAAAAGGCATAAAAAGTCCATCCAGATGCTTGTGTTTAACCAATATGAAGGATGGTTTCACACCAAAAGAGCCATTTATACTGTGAATTAAAACATTTAGAAGGTCCTATTGACAATGGCGAGCACTTACACACAAGAGCCAAGTCAGTGGCCGTATGCACATCGTTAAGTGCTTCCTAATTCAGATAATGCTGCAAAACTGGGGTCAAAAGTATATGGAATAGCTGGACACGGTTCTGGTTGGAAATTAATCCAAGAAAAGCCCAAAGATCTGAACCACTGCAGCAAAACAAGTGGGGGCTGGTATACGTAGAAGCTGGGTTCAAGAAACTAAGCCCAGTTTCTAATTTCCATAGCATCCCTTTCAATCTTTTTGCAGGACTAAAAATCTTGCAGCTTAGACCTATGTGTATTGCTCACTTTCTTGAAGGTCTTGACTTGTTTTCTGTGTGGAGAGAGTTGGAACTTTTTTCCCGTGAGGGTGCAGCTAGAAATGTTTATATACACATCACTGAACCCATTGTGCCTCCTGCCCACCTTCTCTCAGTGTCAATACACTCTACATGACATGAGCAGTAATGCAACGGTGTATTTGCTACAGAGATCTAACCGCGTGTTGATGAAAGGCCTAAGGAAAACAAAAATCTGTCTTCCAGCAGGAGTGCCTGTCTAAACATTTGTTTCCAACCCCCCAGGTTTTACATAAAAACATAGTGCATCTCTTCCCTAACAATGCCTATAAATAAATGGACGCTGACTTCGGTCAATTTTTAATCTTTAATAAATTACTCACTGGCTTATTATTCTGCTCTTCTACTTATATTATTGTTTCTACTTTTTCTCTACCTTACCCTACAGTTTCCTTTAGTTTCTTCCCAGCATTCTATATTTATTGTACAAATTTTGTTCTATTTCTGTTTCTCTATTAGTTTTCTCCTTTTAAATTCTGTTTTTTCAGTTTGCGTGTCATGTCATTTCCTCTACCTAGCAAGTCCTTTTTATTCTATATTCTACTTTTCTTTTGTTCTACTTTTTGTAGCCTCCGTCCTGACTGCCCTTGCCTTGTTTTATTCACCTCTGCATCCTTCTCCCCGGTTCTCTGCTCCCCTTTTCTAGCTGGTGCTCCCCTTCACAGCACCCATTATGTTTATATCCCACCTACTGTATGGATTTATCCGTCAGGCCCAGGAGGGAAGCTTCTCTTATCATGTTTCCCTGCAACGTGTGTGACAAGATTTAACTGCATGAGGAATGGCAGAGATTTTCATTTAGCATGTCAAAATCTGTGAAAATTTTAAGAGATAGGAATGTTTTTTGGTAAGTAAATGGGATAGTTTGAACACAAACCAGTAACAGTGATGCATAGGTACAGCTAGAAAAAGCCACTTTTTGAGGGGGCTTGTCAAGACAATGAAGAAAAATTTTGTCCAAATTAAAAAAAAGACAAAATAATGAGACAGGCAGTAAGCAACCATGACTGACTGTAAACGCTTCTCTGGCTCTGCAGCACATTTTACACCAAAAGAGCAATAACCCTCAAACAGAAAGCCCTTGCCGTAGAAAAATCCAACTGACCAAAACCAATTTTTAAAATTGTCTCTATGTTCTTTGTATTTCTTCAATGTCTTTACACTGTTTCTTTCTTTTTAACTTTCTTATCTTTTTCTCTTTTAAGATGTTTCGCCTTACAATGTACAATTGGTTTCCCCTGCTTTTGTCCTCTGCCTTTTTTGTGCTGTCCCTCCCTGTCTCTCTGGATCCCTCCTATCCCTCTTTCTCCTTCCTGTGTTCCTCAGTCTAACTCTTTGTGCACTCTCTTCATACTCAACTTTTAACCCAGATGTTTCATCATGTATTCATCACCGTAGAGGTCTTCTATGCTAGCTTCTATCCATGCTACAAATTATATATCAATGCTCTGCTGGCAAAGCCACAGAAACTGCACTCCCCTATGCACACACATTGCACTAGTACTTCAAAACTAAAACAAATATGTGGATACATGAAGATTTCCCCAATATGTGTTTGAACATGCAGGCACCACAAATCTATTCAAAGCTGGCTTACAGGCTCTGTGCCAGACCCAATTTATGTGGGAGTTGTAATACAACCTCCTACTGAAACACATGTTCAACCTCTCCTCAGCACATGTACCTCACTTTCCTCTAGACTGCTTTTCCACATATGCACAGAACCTCCTTCTTACGTGTTTTCTCCTTTCCTGATTGATCCATCCTCAGATGACTTACATAAAGAGGTTCAGGTTTTGAGTGATAAGGGATCTGCTAGACTGAAAGTAGTTGGGTGAGTGCTGTGGGGAAGAAGGTTTGCTCCTCCAGTCTGGAAAAACTCTCCTGGTTTTCTCAGGAGAGGGGTTTTTATTCCTGAAAGGAATACAGGGCATCTTTGTTTTGAAAAATCAGGATTTTGGTAGTAGCTTGCTGAGCAACTGGCCTGGACCAGTATCCTTATTTGGCCTTGGGAAAAAGTTCATGTGACTTTTCAGAAGACAGCATTTATAGCATGGTTTTGTCACCCTTGCTTTTAGGCTTTTGTGCTTGCCCTCAGGCATGTCAGAGAAGAAACTGCAAACTAAGAGCAGTTTCATGACAGAAGCAGGGTTCCCCAAGGCAGTGCAAGGAAAGACAACTGTAACTATCGATTCTGACATGATTAATGACTGAGGTGTACATAGCACAACGCTACCAAGTCCTCTCAAGGCTGGGTAAGTGGTACAGAAAGGCTCAGACATTCTTCAAAGATTCTGATTTTGGGGAAAAATATTTTACAGCCATTCTCCAGGTAATCTCCTCCCTTCTTGCCCACCCAGCTAAGGACAATACAGAGACAAGACTTCCAGCCTTTGTGATGGAACAGTTTTTTGCAGTCTACCTGCGAGAAGGTCAGCAGAGCAGTCGGCATTGCAGCTACATCTCCGATCTACATCCCCTGGGAAGGAAAGGCAAGCACTCACAGAGGTCATGGCTGGGCCCTTATTTTACGTGATTAGTGATCCAGAGCCTCAGCATGTAGCACATACCAGCTACTCAGTGAGGGTACAGAGGAAGTGTTTCAAAGCATCCTTTGCCAACAGCCCTTCAGAACTGTGACTCCTGGCCTCTGCAATGTTCCCCCTGCCAACACCCTCTCAGCTCCCATGAGACTTTCAATTGTTGATCACTGATGTGCCTAGAAGCAAAATCTTGATTGAAGTTCATCGAACCTGTCTGTTGCCCTGTGCTTTCTCTGCTCCATGCCTCCGCCACGCAGCAGACCCATGTGATGCACGCCACACATGCTGCCTTCAGCGCTCAAGCTGTTCTCAGGCTCTCCACTCAACGTAATACCAATCCAGCTTGCTCCTCAGCTTTGTTGGGAAATTTTTACAAGGAAAAAAAAAAAAAACCAAACTATTCAGCTCTTCAGACTGCATTTAGACATCCTAGTGGGTGGGTTTTTTGTGTGCCCCAGGGTTTTGGTTCCTCAGATCAAAACTGGGGAACTGGTTACAGCACAAGGCAGCTCTCTTCTGGACAGGGTACCTGAATTTCCTTCTGATGGAAATAAAGGTACGATGGAGCTGAGGAGGAAAGTGATATGTAGTGGGAGCCCAACTTAATATGAGGTTCCTATGCAGATGTGTTACTTCCTTAATTTCAGGAACTCCAAAACGTTTCCAGGGCCACTAGTTTAGAGGTAACCTTAGCTCATCGTGCCAGCCAGGGAAGATGTCAGTGCCTGTCAGCAAGCAATGTTGAAAGACTTGCACCTTACTTGTGCCCCAGGAACCTCAGAGTGTTTTCTGTCTTACAAATAAAGCAGGAGTAGGAAGTAGGGCAGACTTGGACAGCAACTCTGAGCCCCAGTGCTTGTCTTACAGCCAACTGTGGCCAGTCTTTGGCAGCAATTGCACTAAACCGTCAATTAAATGTTTGTATCATTTCAGAATGAAGTACCAGCCACCTTCTAAGCATCTAGTTATTATTTGCATAAAATGATATCACATCCTTTTTACAGTCACCTAATTTCTCTATGGTAAGCAATTTCCAGGTTGGTTCATCTGTATGCCAGTTATGCCACAGAACAGACTCTCGTTCAGTGGGTTTTGTTGAGGGCTTGATACTGCTTTGGTTTAAAACCTGCATAGCGGTGGCTTCCTCCTGTATTATTTGTGTGAAAATGCAGGTACACACAATGCCCCTAAAGTCTGAACTGACAGAAAGCCCCAAAACATTGTTTAGTCTCATGTGTTAAATAATGTCCAGGAGCCTGGGACATGTCTACGCTGCTGATGAAGAAATTTCTGCCTGAGCCGGCGTGGGTTGATAAACGGTAGAAATGTGCCTGAACGAACGAGTTCTGCCTTACGCCACCCTGCTGCCAGACCCTGTCTGGCTCATTTGCACAGCAGTGATCTGTGCCATGCCAGCTTGCTGACGTGGCTCACCACGGGCTCAGGGATCACTGCTGGGCTCAACATGGAGACAATGCTAACAAGCATCTGACTCCCAGGGCGTGGTGGGGGGCAGGAGGAGCGAAGGAAGACTGCTGTCTGCCTTTTTCCATGACATTCTAATCTTATCTTCTTATCATCTTATTTACATATGTTTTTATTACTTACATTTATTCATTTCCACACTATTTTATCTCCTTTCTCTTACTATGTTATGAGAAATATCTATTGATATTTCTTCCAAGACTCTTGAATGTGTGGGAAACCCTTGGTCTAGTACTAGACAAAGATGCTAGAGTAAGAAAACAACTTCCAGGTGATGCTGCCATCACACCTACCAGGGAACATATCTCACCCCTTTAAATGTCATAACTATAACCGAGGAGCAAGCATATAATATGATGCTATTAAAACAGGATTGAGGCATTGCACTGAAAATAGAAATATTCCATAGATTTTTGTCAAGGTCACTCTCACCAACAGGATAAAAACATGAGCTGGGAAGTGTGTCTTGCGATCCAGTTGCATGTGTAGATTTAAGGGCAGAAAGTCATAAACAACTTTTAACAAAAGCTTCTGACACTGCAGAATTAGACTGCTTCTGTATACACAGAATTAATTTTTAGCCAGAAAAGTCTTGCAGCATGAAAATAGGAAAAATGAGCAGGAAGTACTGTGACAGACAGAAAATCCAGCTATGTACCATTGTTAACCAGGAATTTTAAAAAGTGAGCCTCTGTACGTGCAAAGTGGATAGTTCTTCTTTTTTAATTATTCTTATACAGCTGGTTTCAAGGCAGAGATTTGGAAAATATTCGAAAACAAACTTTGTAAGAAAAAGATTTACAAGTGCTTATGTCTAGCTTTCTGATAGGGTGGCCAGACATCAGGGAAAAACTTTGCTTGCCTCTCGAAATTATTGGAGCTATCAAGATGAATTGGGCATAGAAGATAGTGTATGTGGGGGCAGCTGGATGACTGAAAATAGAAACTCTTGAGAATAAAGCAGAGCCATTTTGGAAGAGAAGTCTGTATCTGGAGAGCTGAAGGCACAACAAACTGGCCAAACTATATCAAGGATATCCAGGAACCTGGTGAGCAGATGTGAGACGTGGGGAAACGTGGTCCAAACAGCAAAAGAGACTGTGAAAAACTGCAGCATCCCTAGGAGGCCTTGGAGCATAGCAGAAATGGATCTTTTGAGAAAATGCACCACAAGAAGTTACAATTTTGAGCTGAAAGTTACTTACACAGTAAGTATTTATACATCTCTTGCAAATGCAAATATAAAGTTAAAGCACTGTCACGGTTGGGTGTAAACTTAGTGCATGTTACTTTGTTTTTGTGCTACATGTTGTGAATCGAGACTATTTCCCAACTGAGAGGCAGTAACTTAACCCAGGAGTGTGTTAACTTGGGTGGTTGCAACTACCTGAACACAGTGTGAGGCTGTATCTCTGCAAAAAGCAAAGAAAATGTAGTCAGCCATTCCTGAGTAAAGAAATACATGTACCAAGAGCCTGAACAGCATCCTGAGGCTGCACACTGTGTTGTCCACCTATTTCTGCATCCATAGCCCCAGCATTGCTGTCACTAGTGGTGGTGAGAGGATGAGGAAGAACAGTGCATAAGGAAAGATGAGAACTTGCTACCACCAAAAACCTAGCTGCATTCTAACCAGGAGATCTTGCTGTAACAGGGATTTCCCCAGGACAAGCTGTTATCTTGAAAAAACCCATGGCATTGAAGAAGTAAATTCTTGTTGACATAAGACAGCAGTGGGCAAGCGTGTGTTTCTCTGAGACGTGATTACAACACCAGGACACTGGCATTGCTATGAGGGATAGTAAAATCTACCTTGATGGAGATATGATCAGCACTACATTGAGAAACTACAGCCACCGGAAGGACTGAGTGTAAGACAGCCTTTTGACACTCAGATGATAAACATTCATTAAACTCCTACAGGGTATAGCCAAGACCCTGTGCTACAGCACGGTGTGGAGCAACGCTTCTCCAAGCCCTGTGGAAAATATATTGGATCCCACACACAATTAAGAAAAAGAGAGATGAATGTGTTAAAATATGCGTGATGCTAATGGCTTTTTAAGACTGCAAAGGTGCGTAACAGAATGCTAAGCATATAAATTGGTCATGGTATTTGCACTAAATTTTGGTGTCTCAAATAAATGCAATATATGGGACATTAGAATAAATGTATTTTCTATGGGGACATTTTCATGGAGTAATTTACTGTACAAAACCTGTCCATCCTTACCCTGTACTGTTGGCTGATATCAATAGTGTATATAAGCTGAAAGTCCACATACAGTGCCCCAGTAAATACAATGCCAGTATCAGCAGCAATGCCTACATCAGCTTTAATCTAAATAATTCATGCAACAACAGTGACTATCCACAGGAACAAGACTTAGCACAAGCTCCACTAATGTCCCAGGGGCGAGCGGATGGTTTACATAGATGCCTGTGTTAAGTCACAAATTACTGATTAACGTTGTCTGAAGTGGTGTGAGGATGCTTACTCATACTCCAAAATTAAGCGTAAAGTGACTTTGAGGGGGTGCTTGGTCAGAGAAGACAGCATGCAAGGCTGAAGGAATTCTGCCAGGCTATTGAATTGTCTCGACTCTCTCGCTACTCTTGCTTGAAAACTGAATGATCCCAGACTTTCACTGTCATGTGGGTTTGAAGAAATTTGCCTCCAGGCACCCCCTTGCCTCCCTAAGTTCTCCTTACAATCTCTTGGGACTGGTGGTGCCCAGGGACGGGATGCCAGAGGACATGCCTCCTCTTGGCCCAGCTCCACTGCGCTGTGGAAAGGTGGGGAGCGAGGTCTGCTGTTGGTGTGCAGCTGGATGGAGCCAGCACTCCTCTTCTCTTCTCTTCTCTTCTCTTCTCTTCTCTTCTCTTCTCTTCTCTTCTCTTCTCCTCTCCTCTCCTCTCCTCTCCTCTCCTCTCCTCTCCTCTCCTCTCCCCTCCTCTCCCCTCCTCTGTACTTCTTCAATTGATTTGCAGTGGAGTGGAGCACCTGAAGGTCAACTCTTTTGCTCTATTAATCACTGAAGCTGTTGCACACAATCACATAGAGGCACATACAAGAAAGTCAGGCAGTGAGGGGA
>NW_010137232.1:4449-10234 GCF_000699245.1 Pterocles gutturalis | reverse complement strand
TTCCCCTACCCATGCCCAGCTATGTTCAGTCTGGATACTTACATACTTCTATGTAAGGAAGTTAAAATATCTTCCAATATATTTTTTTTCTACTTCTAAATTACTCATAACATTTAAAAAATTGAGCTAACTTCTGAGTGTTGAGGGTCGGTAACCTGCTGAGTGTAACATCTCAATGGGCACTGCAGCCAAAAGGGATCCTAAGGCTGCACAAAGAGCGAGCAAGATGATGTGGCTGCTACGCATAGGGTTGGTACGACTTGTGATGGACTTGAGTCTATTCCTCATGTTTAAAATCCATAGAGGATGCTCATAGGTTACACAGACTGTGGAGAAGAGCCATGGGATTCATTAAAGAATCTGAAAATGTTTTATAGCAATAAACTCTAAGAGTTTATTCTGTTATTTTAGGAAAGAAGAGGCTAAGACATGAGGTGGCTACAGACCATAAGTATCTGTGGCAGGGATATGATGTTGATAAATTGAAGTTAGTCTAGTAGACAAAGGCACAATAAGATTTAATTGCTGGAAGCTGAACCAAGGCAAATTCAAAATAAAAATAAGGCACAAAAATGTAAGGGCAAGAATAGTTGTTCCTTGAAACAATTCACAAAGGGTTGCTGTGGGCTCTCCATCACTGGAAATATTTTAATTGATATTGGCTGCTTCTCTAAACTTTGTGCTCCAGTTCAAACAGAAATTAATTCAGGGAAGTCCCATGGCTTGTATTATAAAAGAGGCCAAGACAGATGATCACAGTGGTCCCTTCTGGCTTTATAATTTATGAGTTCTGATACAATCAGACCCTAGCATAATATAGCCATAGGCAAAACCACTTCCTATTCATCACAGATTATTCTGAGAAATGTTAACATCTTCTCATCATTTCATCAGGATAAATCAGGCATTACAGTTTATGGCTGTATTAAGCTGGTAAAACATAACCATAGTTTCATGTGTCTTTAACTCATTACCTTAAAAAACCTCAAAACATTTACCCAGCTCATCCTAACTATCAGCGTAAAAAGCACTTAAATATTGAGAACAATGAGTTCAGGCTCCAATACCTTCTGAGTTGTCCTTCAGTAAGAACACACAAAATGTATCCTAATAAATGAGCAACCCTAAAGTAAACCCTGCATCAGTATCACCTGGATGTAACTACACCCAATGTCCCCTTGATCTTTGCACAGAACTCTCATTGCGTACACAGCAAGAGCAGTAAATGGCTCTGAGGAGGTAGATACTGTTTCACAAAAAGGTTTAAGACAAACACGGGCAGCAGAGAAGTGCTGATTTAGTAACAGAATATTTTACAGCAAAGAAGGTCACAAATTGGCAGCACTAAAAGTTTTATTTTGGTTAGTCGACAAGCACGAATAAATGCTGTACAGAACAGGTAGTCAAGTGCCAGCAATATTTTTCTTTTGAAAATGTTATCTTCACTTAGATCTTCTCCAGTAGAATATCATCAGTCAATCATAAAGCTGGCTGTTCCAGCCAAATACTTTTCCCATTACACAATTCTGTGTGAATACTGGGTTCACGCAGTGGAGAAATAATCCTTCAAACTCCAAAGAAGATAATGTTTTCTAATCCAAAAAGAGCCCATTTCCCTTTTATAGATTAGGAAATTAATCTTTTCAGAAAGAGGGTTTTTAAACAAACTGAATTCCTATTCCAGATAGATTGGCTTAACTAAATTTGCAGACTTTTCATTCTTAGGCAGAAAGACAGACAAACAGCTTGTCTCCAGCATGTTTTTCATACACAGTTAAGACAGTTATCTTGGGACCAGCTTCACAGAACACATCTGACCTTTTAACTAATGTACAATTTTTAAATATCAGATAGCTAAGAACAAGCAACGGACTTAATGGTGACTTTAAAGAGAAAATACAAAGCAATTTGTCAGAACACCACATAGCTAGTTGTGTGACATGCTAGCCACTGACTCACACCAGCTACATTTACCTGAACCGTCCAGATCAGAGTGTTGGTTCCCTATTTGTTTAAAGTTCATGAGGAATTAGCATCTCTTTTAAAAACTTGGTTCTATTTTTCATAATCATAACAAAAGAAATTTCAAAAGAGTGGCGGAGTCTCAGTAATCACATTTTCTTCAGAGCTAGATCATGCTTCAAATGATGGTAAGTATTGTCACGTAATATTGCCACAAAACATTTACATGCTTATCATCAGCAACACACGCAATTGAAAAAGCAAGTGGATTGACTTAATGAGCCAACAAGCAGCAACTTGTGGGTGAAGTCTAAGCACGCTACAGTATTACCAGCAGGGCTCTGAGTAGGTAATATCTTCTTTGGCTTTGTTATTTTTTAATTGTCCTGACTGCATCTCTACAGTCACATCCTCCAAGTCTTGCCCCCCTTCTGGCTGCCTGTGACGCTTTCTCACTGCCCTCTCCTCTAGACATCCTCCTTCTATTCCTGACATTGTGTCTTCTGTGTTATGTCTTTTTCATTAGGTTGAATTACTTTTTCCTCCCATTGGACATTTGCTTAATTTATACTGCTTGAATTCAGCATAAAACCACTGAAAACAAGGCCAACATTTTATCCTATTCTTCATAGCACAAGAGTGTCATTACTTGAGTTGTACCTCCTTGTTTTTCATCCCAAAACTGGTACTTAGACAAAGAAATTGTACAGTAAATATATTACCAATAGACGTAATGTAATAATTTGAGCACAAAAAGATTAGATTAATGGTTTTCATATGGGCATTGCCTTTTGGTAAAGGAGTTGTCTTTGTGGTATAGCTTTTGATTGCCAGAGATGCATGGATTGACCTGCATACACCGACAACTAACAGTCATGCTGTTGTGCACTGTCAGGAGCAAAAAAACCTATTGACTGAGAAAAGAAATGAAAGAAAGAATATTTCAGTCCCAAGGAGGAAGTAGCAAAGCAACCTAAATGGAAGCAAAACCCCTGAAAAGAACATCACAACTTTGAGAAGATGAAAGGGAGGCGTCAGTGATATCTTGTGATTTATAATAGCTTTGCAGTTGCAGGCTGTGATGTGTGAATGGGATGTGTTTTCCTAATAAGAGGAATAAGTGGTCCGAGTTGATCCTTAAATAAATGTATAAAGTGCTGAAAAGCACAAGCACAGAGTATGGCTTGAGAAGTGTAAATACAGATATGAAATGACTGCTCCTGAGTGCAAGAGGCTGGGTGATAGAACAATGAGAATGAAAGAATATAGTGTTCCTTAAAAAGTTTACTGTTTAGTCCCAAGAAAATGAACATACCGTCTTCAGTCCTACACTCCCTCTTTCTTTCTTCCTTTTATCATCTTGCCAAAATTGTTTGCTTTTGAAAAATAATGAAGATTTTTTTTTTATTTAAACTCTCCTTACACCTTAATGCGTTGCTTCGTTCCTTCAAAGTGCTCAGCAAACATTGCTAAGTCTTCCTAACAACACAGCTCTAAAATATTACTGTGAGATAGGGAAACTGAACCCTGGAGATGAAATGACTCAGCTAGGGTCCCATATTTAGACCTTCTAAGTGACGTTGTTACACAAATAATTATTATATTAATAAACAATGCTTTTAAATAGCTGATAGTGGAATCAAAGTTGGAACACAGAATTTCCTGCTTCTTCTTTTAACGTTTTGGACCACACAGCCTGCCTGTGGAAATCCATTTAATAGAGTTCTTCAGGATGTTCTTACTTTGCTGTATGAGCCTCTTTCTAATGAGCAATCAATTCCTGAGCTGCCAGTTTAATACATCATGGATTATGCCTCACTTTCACATTTTATCAAATGGGATCTATGATCAAGTCTAAACACCTGATGGGCTTGGAGTTTGTTGGGAATCCAGTGTGCCATGGAGAGATCCAAACAGTGCTGGATGCTTCATGACTCCAGCAAATGAACATGATGATCTCCACAGCTTTCTGACTTGGCAAATGGCCCTGTATCAGTAAAACTGGTTCCACAGTTGACATGTGGAAGAATGAAGACTACTAGTTCACTCAGATTATGTCTCTTACTGGTATCAAGGTTCCTTTCATGATCGAGCTGTAGCAAACTTAAGGGACACTGTGAGTCCATTTTGCTTTGACTGCCCATGCTTTGCTTTTTCTTTAAGGGAAGATTTTAACCTATGAGAACTTGCAGAAAAAGCAAACTTACAACACCCTGGCTCTCAGTTACCCAAATACCTAAGGTATAGGTTTGCCCTGGCATGTCACTAATAGGCAAAAATACACAGTTTGTAAGAATACATTAGAATAGGACAAATACTATAGAACACGAACAGAATACAATAGAATGCATAAAGCTATGTATTCCATAGGATGGGATAGTATTGTTTTCTGAAAATATGTTCTTCAGCTGGGTCATCTCCACACGGATCATCTCATCTACATTTGTATTTTGAAGATCTCAGAAAGCTTTTTCCAGAAAAATCAATTATTTGTAAAAATATCTGATAAGAATACTTTTATATGTAACTGTTCTGCACCTATGGTGGCTTTACCCAAAATTTAAGCACTGCTGGGCATATAGTTAGTAGGAAGCTATGTCCTTCTGCTAACTCCCTGAAATACCAAGTCCAGCATTCTGAATTTGGAACACTCCCTTGAGGACTTTGCGACCATAAACCAATAAACGGATTACATTCGTTCACATGTTTTTTTCCCATCTGTGACAGATAATGTGGTGTGCCACAACTAAGGTAAAACGGATGGTCAAAATGTGGTTTCTTTCATGCCCTACAATTAATCAAGAAGCACCAGGACTGATGCCAGGACTTTCAAAATCTTGAATCAAACGCAGGGGCTGAACCCCAGAGGTTTAAATAAGGACGCTGACATTTTGAATATCTGGATGGGGACATCACTGTCACAGAGCAGGAATACTCACAGCCCAGCTGCAAATGGGTAAAAATTGCACTGAAAGCAGTCAGCTTGGGAGTATGAGGCAAGAACTCCCACAGTTTTCTTTCTTCCTCCCCCAACCAGCAGTAAAATCCCACAGAACAGAAAAGGTTCCTTTTAGTTTGTATTTTAGAAGGTAAAAAATAGGTATGTCACTTTTATACAGCACCTGATGTATTGCGTCTCGGGTAACACAAGAATTCTTATATAACCCAGTAATCAGTGCACTCAATTGTTTATAAAATGCCAGCAGTAAATGCAGGAGGAATTTATAATCATATTTTCATGGGGAGTAAGCCAAAACCCCTTCTGCAACTCAAACAAACTTCTTCACTTTTTCATTTTGGACAGGTTGAAACCTCAAGGAGATATGACAACATGTCAGATAAATTTATTTTGTGGCATTTTCCCCACAGAGGTGACGCAAAGAAAAATCAGATTAGCTTGTTATGTCCAGTGTGTATTTTATAGTTACTGTACAGGTGGGTGGTTACCATAGTCTGAAGACAAAATCTCTGGAGAAAAACATTACCAAAAAGTTATTTCACTAGCAACATTTTCTATTCTTCCTGTCGATTTTCCACATTATTTCCCCTCCTCTCAAACTGTTCTTTTCTTTCTCAACATATCTCTCCAGTAGACTTTGTATTTTTCTTTCCTTCCTGTCTCTTTTAGACTCCCTCAACAATGGAAATTAAGTGGGGTTGACTGAATTGGTTCAAACACAATAGAAATACAGTTCCAATGCCTGGAATTTAAAGACAGATTTCCCCTGACTGATGTCTGCTAGTCAGAGCTGTTTTGAGACAGTATTTTAAAATTATTTCTCAGATGTTTCTCCTTCAAATGGAATGGTCCCATTCTCAGTAG
>NW_010137232.1:0-4438 GCF_000699245.1 Pterocles gutturalis | reverse complement strand
TCCCTTCCTCATTTCCTCACTGCTGGCCATCAGCTGCTTTTTCTCTGAGGCTTCCCTCCTTCCCTCCTCCACCCACTCCCATGTCTAGCCTGAAGCTCCTCTTAGATGGGATTTCAGCTAGGAAGATGCTTGAGCACCCCAAAATCCAATCCATGCCCCTGTAAATATCCCAGTGCTGGCAAGGCAGTGCTCCTGCATTGGCTTGTCTACACTAGGGTTTATAACATGGTAGAATTGCAAAAATACATTTTCTCTCTTCTTACTTTAAGCCAGAGTCATTTTTTGCTGCAAGCTGCCCTGGGGCTAGCAGGGAGAGGAAAGCAGCCCTCCCTGGAGCCGAACCGAGCACTTTGCCAGTGGAGCAGGACAGGAGCAGAAGGGATGTCCCTTGGGCATATGCTGAGGGCACATTGAGGTAGGGGAGCATGGGGGATAGTGGCAGGAGAGGCTTTTTGTCAAGGTGCAGCTTGCTAGCTAAGGAAACGGGAAGGATTGAGTGGTGACCCAGACACTTGCAGCCTTGTGGATGTTTTTGAGCATCCTCTGCTCAGTGTGGTCCCCTGGTATGTTCCTGATCTACTTGTGAGCCCTCGTGCTCCTGCCCTTTTTTACAGTTGCTTCTCAAAGGTTTTTTTCCTTTAGGTCCTTTCTCCTCTGGGGAGGTTGTGACGCTTTGGTTGGGCCATTAATGCCTCAGCTGACCCTGAGCTGAGACTGAAAAAAGCTTCCCTGCTCTCCCATTCATTTCTGCAGAAGGAAGGAAGAAACAGCAGACATCCTGGGGAGCCCTGGTGGAAACAGCGATCAGAGCAAGGCACAGCTACAATTTCAGGCTGTGAATGTGGGTTGTAATGGAGAAAATGAAGATGCTGCCTCTCCCAAGCCCTGCAGACAGGCCAGTCTGGGGACACACTGGAGAATGTTCTTCACCTGGAAACATTTCACGGATTCCTACTGACACTGTTTCCTCTCCCAGAGTCCAAACCCTACTTCAGTTCAACACCTATGTTTATGCCATATCTTTAAAGGCCAAGATCTCAGCTCAAAGTGGTGCAAAACTGGCATTTTTTTCCTTGGATTTAGGGCAAAGCAACCCTTTTTGCACTTGGGCAAAGGCACTTGTCTTCAGTGATGAGGCTGAGATTTGTGCTTGAAACATTCTTCCTAGTACAACTTCAAGATACTTGGCACAGCTGAACTCCCGTGAAAGAATCTGACGCAAGAAAACAGAGGAAAGTTGCAATGTGGTTGAAGGGAATTGCAGAGATCGGACTGAGGACAGGATTTGGCCTCTAACACTGAATGTTCATGAGGCCAAACATGATATGGAAACTGTTTCAGTAAAATGTACTCCACAGAATGAACATGCCAGGGAGCCTTGAACAGCTTTATTTATCACTGTTCCACTGCTGGCACTTGTCTTTATATGGTCTTACAGCTTTTTCAGTTAAATCCCATATCTGAATCTCAGTCCACATCGACTTCTAAGGATGCAGAAAAATACTTATAACCAAATCTGTGTGTGATTCCTTTTTTAAAAGAGAGCTACATGCTTAAAATCCTTCTGACCAAGAACATAAGAGTTTGGATGCTGTTCTGAAGCCATTGAAAGTAAATGGAAAATCACTTGCTAGAGATAGGTGCACTGAAGAGGAATACTAAACGTTAAAAATACTGTCTTTAGTAGAGAAGAGTGTCTGTGGCAGCTAGCTTTACAAATAAGGAGAGAACTGTGGAAAACCTGAGACTCTTTGATATCACAGAACAAAATTAGTCAAGGATGTAGCTATTTTTTCACTCTCCATCTCCATCTGATTCATTTATAGTGGTGTTCCCACAATGTTTCTTTGAAGTAGCCCAACCATCACTGGCGAGAAGAGCTTTCCACTGTATTTTTCCCACAAATTTGTTGAAGGTTGTTCAAAAAATCATTTCACACATATACGCTTATTTTCCTATGGAAATCTTTAACATACAGAATGAAGCGAACTCTTTGGTCTCATATCCAATATTTATCCTAGTTACACACTCCTAAAGAGATGATACTGGTTTGCACCACTAAACAAAGAGCACATTAGTACTGCAAGCAGTCATTTTCCATCCAGCTAAGCTTTCTTTGGAATGTAGCTGTCAATTTTTCCTTTTTCAGACCCTGAAGGAAGCATCCACATTTATTCAAAATAAAGAATCCAAACTCTTGTACTCCTCAGAGCAAAATAAGCCAGAAGGTGGAGTTGCAACTGTAATTATGATCTCTTTCGTGCCTGAGGACAATGTCTTTAGTTAACCAGATGCATTCCACTGCTACTAATGCAGTCTGTTCATGTTTAAAAATGTTTATTTTGTCCTATCTAGTCATAGCTTTCAATGGTATTGACAAATACAAGCAACGTGTGCATCCTATAAACATATGAAAAGAATCATCGAAAACATCCCTTTCTTATTGGCCCAACATCAAGTTCAAAGAAGCCATTTCATAAACTATTAGCCATTCTTTTATTTGATGTAAATTTGATAAATTTAATGCTTATCACACTCTACTAATAGCTTTTTAAATTTAGAATAGTGTATATGTACATAAAATTAATTTAATCTGATCAATTTTCCATACAAAAATACATAAATTACAGAGATCGGGGAATTATTGAGATCAGATTAAAAGTGAACCTTCGTGGACTTAAAGTTACAAGCAGTTTGTCCTTGGAGGAAAGTATGGAAACACCCCAAAGTTGCAACTCCATGAGGATATTCAGCTTCCACCAGCTCTCCACTTTTTGCACTGTGAGTTCTGATGGGAGGCTGCTTTTAGCTTCACTTACAATTAAAACTATTAGAATGTTCTTTGCTACAAGTAGATATTGCTTGAGATGGAAATGAGCTTTAAGACTGCGAGCTGAGAAATACAGTGTAGTGTAACTGTGCCTGCCCTTAGTCTCCACATTTTTAGTTTGAAATGCTTGGGGAATTCCTTTCACAAGGAGAAATAATATCTTTCTGACATTATGCACTGCACCTTCCTATCAAAATGTGATTAGCAGAGCTAAAGTGTGACTGGCTCAATATTGTAAAAATTAGCACTTGTTTGAAATGTGAGAGCATTGTCTTGTTGCAAGCTTTCAGAAATGATACTTAACTGTCAAGATTTTTTGCTGTCATATATTTATTTTCCTTTGACAAAAGTTCACAGCACAGATCTGAGATAAGCTGTGCTGTTGCAAAACTAGTGTGCGTACAATAAAGGAACTGAGAATTGTAAATTATTTAGACAACTATGAAACAACTTTGTAGTTCTGTTGTACTACAAGTTACTCAGCTGTTCCAAAGGCTCAGAAGCTGTGTGTGTGCGTACATGTGTGTGCATGCGTGTGTGGGGTGGGGGCTGCATCTATATGGAATGTTCATGGCAGTGGATTTTTTTAATCTATGGTCACATACCTCAGTAAAGCTAATGCAGGTGTTTGTCCTTCGAGCTAAATGAAAAGAGCAGTTTAGTCCCTTCAGGAGCAGGAGGCTGGAGACAAGGGAAGATGCCACTCAAATAGTGCCAGAGCCCAATCAGAAGTAGACTGAGCTCGACCAGAATCCGCTGTGGGCTGTGGAGGTTAGAGAGGCAGCTGGTTAGATGGTGGGGGTGTGGATGTGCGTGTCTCACTGTCCCTAAGAAGCAGCAGCCAGAGAAGCAGTCCTGCGAGGGGCCCAAAGCAGAGCGGCGTGGCTCTATGGGGAGCGTGCTCTGCTACAGAAGCAAGCTTGGAAACTTTGAGTAAGGAAAGTGCCTGTTGTTTGTTTCTACTGCATTCGGAGAAACAAGATTCTGAGTGCATGCTTTGTAAATAAAGCAAAGACATTCCTGACTCCTATCATCAATTTCTCCTCCTAATGGAAAAAATCCAGCAAGTTTCCACTCTGTGAACAGGGGCAATAATATAAGCATGAACACAGGGTCAAGTCAAGTGCTATCCTCACTTGTACTGGTACAGCCCCACTCAAATCAGTGCAGGAAAATGGGTCCCTTGAGTCAGAGAGATACTGTCTCTTGTATTTGAATTTTCAAACCCAGAAAACTAAATAAAGAGGCATCAACTGTGCTCATTGTTTTGGCTAGAAAGAAAGTTGCACTTCCAACAAAGGGAGTATAATTTTATTTCTGTGAAAAGTTTTAATCGATGGACCAGCATTTTTCTAGTCCTGAATGTATGGAGTTAGCTTGCTGAAATCCCTTCCTCTTCAGCTTTCCTAAATGCAAAACAGTTCTTTTATCACAGTACCGGGCTGCCTCGTGAGGAGGTGTGAGACCTGATTTTTTCAGACTCAGATGCTATGAGGTCCTTTGGATAACAAGTATTGGACACTCAGTTTCTGAGTAGTCAAAAGTATTTTTTCTGTAAGTGCAGACCTTTGGAAAATATAATTCTGTATTTTTTATTAAAAATATATT
>NW_010137231.1:0-7473 GCF_000699245.1 Pterocles gutturalis | reverse complement strand
ACCCAAACCATTCTGGGATTCTGTGATGACATGTCGGCATTTTAAATGCACTCACCCTCTGCAGAAGGAGCCAAATGAAGGACATCAATGGCTGTGGTCACCAAACAGAACCAAGGAACAGGAAGTTCAGTAAACTCACCAGTTCTGTTAAAGTTTAAGATTTTCAAGATTTTTCAATATTTTGTACGTCTAAACCTATATAAGAAACAGCTGTTTCTTCCATCCAACACTTCTAGATCCATGGAAGTTAATCACCCAACACAAACACACGCAACCACCCAAAACCCTCCATCAGGAGACCAAACCTCCCCAAAGCCTTCAGGGAGCTCGTTCTCCAAGCATGCTCTCCAACCCTGTTAAAATATCCAACCTAAAGGACCAAGGGACCAGAAATACACCCCAAATGGTTGCATTACCAAGAATATCTTTTTATTTTGAGAAAAATGGAATTGTGAAAGCCTGTCAGAGAGGGGGCTTAATTACAGTATGGGGTATTTCCACTACCCAGAATGGGTTTGGTTGGTGGGGTTTTAATAATTGGAATCTGAAAAACCCAACTTTATATCTAATAAAACCAAAATTCAAAGAAAAACCTGGGTAAATAAGCAAAGCCGAAAAGAGCTAGGAGCATGTTTTCATGCTCAAATATGTAGCACTGAATAAATACCTACCAAGCAGCTATTCGTTCTCTGTTTTGCTGTGTACATAATTGATACACCTACGAGAAAAATCATGTTTTTAAAACATTTTTCTAATGTAGGAAAAAAACCCTATAGTTTCCCCTCAATAAAAAGCTATCAGCAGTCTAGCAGCTATTGACAGTTAAAGGATCAATTCTTCATTTTTGCTAATGACGCCCAAGAAATAGGTTTTTACCACCTTGAGTTAATGGTCATTTTCCCGAGCGGTGAAATCACTCCAGTTCAAGAGCAAGTACAAGAGCTACTGGATGGGTGCGAGAGACCTGAAAGTGGAAGAGAGATATGTGTTGGCTGTGTTGGTGTCCATGAATCATCTCAGAGAGAATTACTGGAGCAAAGCGGCGTTTATTCTGGAAACTTGCTTAGAGATGGTCATGGGGAACTGGAGCAAAGCACGACTATGGCTCTTCAGTTTTTTTCTTTAGATGATCATGGTTCTTTGGCATTTTTTTTCCCTTTAGATAGTCCATAATTGTTCCATTTCAGCTCATTTTGAAAAAAATCTGCTCTGAAAATGCAGACAAGAAAGACTCACTCTACAAGAACCCTGTCAAGAAGATAAGTGTGGAGGAGATACTTGACGTTACATAGCTTTAGGCTTTTACATTTTCCATTTTTCACGCGGTGAAACCATTTCAGCGAGCGATAGAGATTGTGCTGAGCTGTTGTTATGCTTCCAGCTCCTGCCTGCCATCCTTCATGAGAACCATGAATTTCTGAATGAGGAGGGGAAAAAAAAAAAAAGGAATTTGAACACTGTCAAATGCGCCGTACCACAAAAGTGGATCCGTCAGGAGATTAGCGAAACATCTCTGTCAAAACAACTTGTCTTCTTGATCTCAAAGCTGGTATTTTTGGGGGGATGTTGGGTTCTTAGAAAGCTAATGCATTAAAAATCTGCCCAAACTGTTATTTTGAAAGGCTTCTAAGGTGATCATTATTTTATTTTGGACTAAGAAGCCTAGAAGACCATTCGGGCATCTCTTCCATGCACGTGCCATACCCGATCCATGCCTGAAGAGCCCCCTACAAGGGTAGCCATCACATCTGGAAGGGGTTCTAACAACCAAACCTGAACCAGCTCTTAAACAAAGAATATGAAGTTGAGCACTTCTCTCTTGAGCACCACACTGAAGTTCTACCCAGCCCTTCTGATGAGTAATAACATCACTCAGACACAATTGCGTTACCACCAGATGAGCCAAGTCACTGCTCCAGTATGTGCTTCTTGCCCACCATGAACATGAGGTGATTAGGTCTGTTCACAGTCAAGGAAGGGTTAAAAAAAAAAATCAGGCAAAAATCAAATTATATCTCTCATCTGCTGGTCTTCTGCCAGAACCTGGCGCCTTCATCAGTGTATCAGAGGTGTGTGTGACACTCACTTATCAGCTACGTAAAACATCAGACAGCTCAGCCTCTTATTCCAACATCAACCCATGCACGTGACCCACAAAATGGGCACCTCTCCAGAGCTGCAGCAAATCCCTTTCCTGAATTAGCACCAGAACAATGGCAAATTGTTAATGCCTTGTGGCCAGAGCCCATCTTGCAGACAGTGGTGCACAGAAAAGACGTAAAAATGGCAAAACTTAGCTTGAGGAAAGCAAAAAAGGTATTCTCCAGGTAACTTTGGTTCACTGGTAGAAAATTTGGGGTGACATCTACGCAAGTGAGATGCTTCTCCTCCCCCAAAGCAATCAACCGGTGCGTCGTATGTTCTGCAAACGCCCCAGTAATTAATGAGACACGTGCAGCTGTATAGATCTGGCACGCACGTACTTCATTCAGCACTGGCAAGCTTGCCAGCTCCCCAGATCTCCCTGCACGCTCCCCTTCACCTTTCTGTTAGAAAACTACCGATCCCCAGAGCACAAGTTCCATGGTATAAACTGAGAGCTGCAGCCAGCCCTACATCCCCCACGCAGAGACAGTGGTCACAGCCCTGTTTCCATCAGACGCACTGTTAGATCTTCCTCTCCATCTCAGAGGAGGAGAAGAGAGCATTTAGCGAATCAACATGAGAAGCTCCCAACGCCTGGTGTCACCACAACCTCAGCATTCAATGAAACCCCATTTTCAAACTGATCATAGAATCACAGAATGGTTTGGGTTGGAAGGGACCTTCAACATCATGGAGTTCCACCCCCGGCCCCGGGCAGGGACACCTCCCACTAGCCCAGGTTGCCCAAAGCCTCATCCAGCCTGGCCTTGAACCCCTCCAGGGATGGGGCATCCACAGCTTCTCTGGGCACCCTGGGCCACTGCCTCACCCCCCACACAGGAAAACATTTCTTCCCAATATCTCAGCTCAATCTCCCCTCTTTCAGCTTATAACCATTCCCCTTCATGCTATCACTACACTCCCCAACAAAGAGAGAAAATCATCTGGCCTTTTAGTGCTTTGGTGGAAATGCTCATCACTGGCAAAGCTGAAAGTTTGGAGTTATTTGGTGACTGCAGCACAGCAGGAAACACAAAGGCAGAACGACACCATTTGAGCTGCAGGACAAGAATCATAGAATCATGAAGGCTGGAAAAGACCTCAAGGATCATCAAGTCCAACCATCAACCCAACACCACCCAGCCCACTAACCCATGTCCCGAAGCAGCACATCCACACGTTTCTTGAACCCCTCCAGGGATGGTGACTCCACCACTTCCCTGGGCAGAAGACGCCGCCCCAGGGGATGGAAACAACTAATACCAATAGAAGACTACAAAGATCACCTTTGATGGAAAGAGAAAAGCACATAATATCCATGTGTACAACGATTAATGGCAGCTTTCAATTCCACAGCTTAAAACCTCAAAGTAACGCCTTCCTATGGGAGAAGTTTGTTTCTAATTGGTGGCTCTGCTTGAGAAGATAAAGATATTCCCCATTTGGTGATAATCACGCTCTCACAAGAGATAATCCACAACCACATTTTGAAGCTTTCACCTGCTTTCACTGCACCCACATGCAGCCAGGTAGTTTATTCAATCCACTCAAGAGCACACTTGGGAGAAGAAGAGTATTCAGACAAAAAAACTTCAGGATTTTCAGGTGTCCCTCAAGGGGGGACATCATGACCCAATGTCACCATCATGACCCAAAAGCTGGCCATCATCATGCCATGCTGGGATGCTCCCACTTAACCCAGCCAGAAGGTCCCACTCCCCTACACCTCGATGGATCACTGGAGCAACAAACAGCCTTTGATGCTTTTATTGCCCAGTTTTCCCCTGGCAGCTCAACCTCCCATTTCATTATGGCCAACACCAAGAGTGAAGAAGGACCTCCTGGCTTCATGGATCCTTTCTCCAGGTTAACAAGGCAGCTTCGGCTGCTTCATGAATGTGGTTGCTCCTATCCCGCTGCACCCTGAGCACAATGATTGTCATCTGCTTTTGGGTCCTTCCATCTTTACCCTTTTTAGAGTGGTTGTCGTATCCCGGGTGAACATTCAAGTTTCACAGGTTGTTCATCCTGGGTAAACATTCAAGTCTTACAACCTTGCTGGGATCTAGCCGTAGCTTGCTCACCCCTCCCTGTGGTTTGGTTTAATTAACAGCAGAGAGAAGTTAAATACAATAATGAGCACACACTGCAATTCCAGGCTCCTCCTGGGAGAGCTACTTTATCCTACAGTCAGCAAAACCACAAAAAACCCTTGAATATAACTGACACTGTGATCAAAGTGAACCGTGTGAAGATCCTACTACCAAAAAAAAAATATTTTTTACACTGATGTGCCAACGTTTCTCTAGGAAAGGCATTTTTGGCATTATTTCCTCTCTCCTCCTCCGCCCCATACCTTTATTTCACACTCAAAACCCTCCAACTTGTGTAACAAGGTTCCCCTCCCGCGTACGTTGCCGTGACTGAGCAAAACAAGAACCAAGATACTTTTATTTCCTTTCTCTCAAGGCAATTCGGAATGAACTTTGGGTATATCCTCGGTTCGCCGCCCCGCAAACCCAAAATGTAGGTCAAAAGCCTGCGTGGTTTGCCACGGTGAATGACTTGGATCTCATCTGCCTGAAGGCAGATGGGAACTGAGTCATCTGCTGCTGCATCATTCTTTGCTTTTCTCCTTTCCTCAACCCCAGTTTCTTTTTTCTTACCACCAGATTATGGTTGAAGGAATTCAATGACATAAAAAAAAAACCCAAACCAGGAGAGCAATGCCTTGTATGGCACATTACGCTGGGAGGGGATATTTCCCATTTATTTTTGGTTGAAGCCATGCCTCCTTCCCCACACAGCACCCAGCACGCTTTTGTGAATGCAAAACTCAATATTTTTTTTTTATCTTTCTGCTGTAGTGGTTTTTCATGAGAAGAAATTATCACACATAAACAGAAAATAAAAATAAAAATAAAAATAAAAATAAAAATAAAAATAAAAATAAAAGAGGTTCTTTGACCTACAGAGCATGGGAGAAGAGCTCTCTATCGTTTCCATCACTGCTTCCTTGGGAGGTTCACTGGTCCTTTGGCACGGCCACTTCTTGTAGCTCCTGGAGCAGGTCTGCCCATTAATTCCTGATGATCTTTATATTACATGAAACTACACAGGACTGAAGTCTTTTGTGCTGGATGCACAAACACACAGTGCAAGAAAGCCCCTGTGTCGGTGTTACAGTCAGGTGTCCGCACACGGAAGAGAAGGAAGAGTTTGAGACAATATCCATGGAAAAAAAAAATTGGTGATTTTTGTCTCATGCTGCTGATTTGGAGGGAAAAGGCTCAAAAAGCAGCTGAGCCCCCCTGCAAACCTCATTTCTGCTTTCACAATTTTATGTGTTCATACAGATGAATATAAAGACAAAAATCCAGAAAACAGAACCAACAGGGTCTTGGAGAGATCACCCAGCCCATCCCAAAGCAGAATCAAGTTCTAGTTGGAACCGGATGATCCTAAGGTCCCTTCCAACCCAAACCATTCTATGATTTCTATGATTCTACCCAAAATGACCCTTTTCTCAGCAACTGCTAAACCCTGCTGAAACCTTCCATAACGACCTTCAGCTTCTACCCCAACAGCAGGAACATCACCTGGCAAAAAGTTCAACTAGTGATGGTATCATCTCCAACACGAGGACATCCAGAGGGTTACACACAGCCCAAACGGCTCTTATTTCGGTGAAGGAACGGCAATTATTACAACCGAGAGGAACGCAGTAGGAGAGGGGGTTGATGCATCGCAACTGCTGGTACAAGAACCTCCAGGACTGACAGCAAGGTTTCCTCCAGCCAAAAAACAAGAAAATTACTGGGTTTTTTAATTTTACAAGGACACTTTGCAAGGAAAAGGGAAGCAACAGCATCACCCAAAGATAATCAATAACACTGTAAATCAAAACCCACAAACTTTCTATTTATTCTAAATAAAAAAATTGTATTTTTACTGCAAGCCCCTTGCTATCGCTTCTGCTCTGCAACATTCATAAGGTGGGAACTTCAGAACAACCCAAATTCACTCGAACACACTGGCAGTGGAGCTGTAAGGGGCCAGAAGCAACATTGCACAAGTCAGCAATAAACCGAACGGGATTTTACCAGCAGAAATGCCCCCAAAAAAAAGCCCTGCAGTAGTGCATTTGCCCTAAAATGCCACCTCACCCTCCCTCCTTTGGGCTGCAGGAAGAAGTAGAAATTTAACAAAAGGCTTTTTCCTCTTACCTCTTTGTTGGTGACTCCCGGGGGCAAAGTCCCATGCTTGTAATCCTCCAACAACTGCACGGCTTCTTTCAGACGACTCTGTAAAGAAAAGAGTAGCGTGGTCTGCAAGGCTTGTCCTGCACAGAATTGTTTTATTGAAGGCAATGAATTGAAGTTATTGAATTATATATAGGTTATAGAATTATACCTCCTTTTGTGCAAACCTTATGATGGGTCCTTTTACCTATATCATATTAAAAAAAAAAAAAAAAGGATGTATGAACACTTGTTTTGGAGGTTGGCACAGCCCTGCTGTCTACAAAGTGGTGTAGAGGAAGAAATAAAAGAGCAAATATGAAAAACTCCCCCTCAGAATGCATCTGTAGAAGACATCATCAAAACTGGAGAGTCTTCAGTGTGATACCAGAGTTCTGATAAATCTTAGAGATGAACGAGTTCGCACTTAAAGGCAGAAAATAGTTAAGGACAAGCTGGATCCATGCAGGTGAGATGCTGAACACCCATCCAAGCCATTGGCATTGCTCCACGCCAACTCCCAGATTAACAGCTCCCGGTGATGTCTACAGGGAAACCATGAGACTGAAGACCTGCCTTTGCCCCCACGCCCCCTCCCAGTACATATACTGGGGGGTACAGCCGAGCACGGTAGAAGCCAGCACGTATTAATCATCACCGCCAAGAACTCAGTGCCTACTAAGAAGTTACAACGCAGCAAGTTTCACCCCGATCTCAGCCACATAACGAGGAGCAGCCCCACTGCACCGAGCAGTTAACGGCACGGTTGCGTTCTCTCTAAAAATACCAAAGTCAGTCACCGGTGCAGTTAAAGTTAGAATCTGACTATCAGCAGCAACTCAAATACACGCATGTGTAAATAAAGATCTTCCTCACATTGTGATAAAACAGAAGAATCAATACATTTTCATCTGTTCAAGGGCTCACGAGAGCACCAAGCCATGCTACCAGCCTGCCAGAATCAGCAATTCACTCCCAGAACAGTTACTCATAGATATAGAAATATAAAAAAGCATTCTACAGCTGAAGTTTATATATCTATAAATTAAAAATACTTTCAAGAATTAGATATATAATTTTAAAAATA
>NW_010137230.1:247-813 GCF_000699245.1 Pterocles gutturalis | reverse complement strand
TTAAAGAGTTTTATCAGTTTGGGGCTATGAAAATTTCTCCTGAGTGGCCTTAAAACGTACCTGCTAGCTCTATGCTGATTTTAGATCTATATCCATACACATGGGGGGACGGAGCTGTGCTCGGCGGCCAGGCAGGTGATGCAGTTTGGTTTTACTGCACCCCGTTATCTGAAGGACCCAGGACTGGTTGAACGAGCTGCTGAGCTGATAGTGGCTCCGAGCAGTAAAATTAATACAGCCGCTTTCTCTGCTCGGAACTGCCAAACCTCCTCGTTAAATTAACATATATGAATAGTTGCTGAGAAAGAAAGAGAAGAAAAGGAGGGGGGGGAAAGGTAAGAAAAGTGCATAATAAAATTTTCTAATTGTAATGAGACATGGCAGTGCCCAGCTCCTGGTCTGTGAGCACGTCCTGGGGGCTGCAAAGGTGGAAGGTGGGAGGGACACAGACCCACAGGGGTCAGGGATGCAGGAGCTTGGCCAGGCTCAACGTGGGGGGGTGGTCCCAGCAGCTGAGCCTCCACCAGGTTTTGCCCCCTCTGCTTCTGGCTGCTCGCCCACCACCC
>NW_010137230.1:0-216 GCF_000699245.1 Pterocles gutturalis | reverse complement strand
AGCGCTGGCTGCTCGCCCACCACCTCCTCCCGGCGCTCGGCGGCTGTGGCTGGTCCCAAGGTTTGACGCTGAGCATCAGCGCAGGTTTTCCAGCCCATCGCTTCCCATTGCTGCAGACGGATCCGGCTCGGGTCTCTGAGCCCTTGGGAAGGCAGCGCCCATGGACTGGGGGGAGTGATGGGGGGGGTCTCATGCCCTCTGCAACCCCAGCTCGTG
>NW_010137229.1:3438-3657 GCF_000699245.1 Pterocles gutturalis | reverse complement strand
GGGACGGTCCCCACCATGTAGCAGCTTTCAGTCCCCATGAGCCACCTCCCTTCCTTCCAGCAGCATCCCCAAAGTGTTTTTGGTTGCACACCTCCATCATAAATACTTTTGAGGATGCCCTGAGGACAAAGCCCAGTGACCCAGCCCTGGGGACCCACCCTGGTGACACAGCCTTGGGGACACAGCCCTGGGGACACAGGGCTTTCCAGGACCCAGAAG
>NW_010137229.1:1807-3377 GCF_000699245.1 Pterocles gutturalis | reverse complement strand
ACTGCCCTTCACTGGCCCTGGTGAGCCACCTGGGCTACCAGCCGGGGTACAGGCACGCTCCCGGTGCTCCAATCCCCCCCATCACCCTGTACCCCAGCCCTGTCTCCCCCATGGCTGGTGCCCAATGCCCCCTGGGCACAGGAACGTTCTGCAGGGTTTGCCCAGGCATTGGGGGAATCGGAGCATCATTGAGCCCCGGCAGAGCTGGGGCTGGGCGGGAGAGGATGAAACTCTTCCACAGAGGGGGTCAAGGTGAGGAGGGTGAGCACCCGCCCCCCAGGAGGGGAGGGGGGTGGCCGCCAGAGCAGTGTGGCTTTGGGAGGGGACGAGGCAGAGGAGGGGACTCACAGGATGGCTCCAGCAGGACCGGTGCTGGGACCCAGACCGCCCAGGCAAGGGGAGCAGGGCAGCGTGGGGGTTGTGCAGGACCCACTGCAGCAAAGGGGGGACCCTGGCATTACGAAGGTGAGATTCGGGGGGCCAGAAAGGCACATGGGGCAGCAACGGGGTGCAAGCTCAGCCCTAACACTCACTTGGGGGCCGCTGGGGTCGCACCTCCGTGCTTCAGCCCAGACGCAGCAATGAGGGGCTGGGGGGCCAGCAGGATGAGGCCTGTGCTTTCCCAAGGGACATGGTGGCTTTGGGTACCTACCAGGCACCCTTTGGGGTCACTCAGACCACGTCACACACTCCTGCCCACTGCCAGGACGTGCTCAAAATAGCTGCGATGGACGTAGCCAGGAATGGGGGGGGTCAGGTCCCCATTGAGGGCACAGCGGGGGCGCTGGCAGCCTGCCTGGAGCTGGGCAGGCAGCACCCCCTCCTCGCTACCCATCCTCGGTCCCCAGCCCTGCGCGTGCCACATCCGCGAGACCCAAGAGCACCGTCAGGCACAGCGGCACAGCGGTGGTGACCTCCTCCCCGCTCCCGGAGCTCCAATTGTAGTTCCTTCTCATCCTTTTCCCCAGCTCTAAAAACACGAATGGTTTAATGAGGTGGGTTTGGCAAATTAAGAAAACCAGCCAGAGGAGCAGCCCTGTGCCGCAGCTGGCTTCGGCACAACGGGCTGTGAAGGGAGCAGGGTGAGCCGGCGGACTTTTGCCCGCGGGGGAGCAAACCCAGCCGGCGGTGCTGCGGGGGCCAGCCCATCTGGAAATCCCATCACGCTGCTCACCTCGCTCAGCGCTGAGAAAACCGGGTCGCTTCAAAGTCGGGAGCTTGCAAGGTGCTGGCACTGCATGCCGGCCCCAGCATCATCCCGTTTCGTAACCGCGCTGGCCCAGGGGGGAGAAGGAGCTTTTCCAAATAACCCAGCCCTCCAGCAACGGGGGAAAAAAAAGAAAAAACAAAGCACAGGAGTGTTATTCCTCTTGGCTAAGCAAGTCCTATGCAAACGTCCAGAGGATTTATGGCATTTTCAAGTTTTCCCCTTCAGCCCAGTGCTTCTCCAAGACTAAACATCTTCATCAATTCTCCCCCGGCCAGGGCTGGGGCTGCGGCACGGCAGTGCTGGCCCGCGGCAGCGGAGGTGCATATTGCTCTTGGCAAAACCTGGGCGCCTGGAGCAGCC
>NW_010137229.1:950-1794 GCF_000699245.1 Pterocles gutturalis | reverse complement strand
CTGCCTGCTCTGAGCAGCCACCATCACTCACACGTTATTTTTCATAGCTCAGCAAGACAGAGCCCACCCTCCCCGGGACACTTGGCTCCAGCCCCTCGTAGCTTCGCCGGAATGCCGTTAGCCAAGCCAACGGGTCTGGCAGGGGGAGAGGCGGGGGGCAGGGGGGGAGCAGCATCCAAGGCTGTCAGTGGATAGGTGCAGAGTGAATTTGGGAGCAGAGACTGGGACCTTCCAGCCACCCGGAGCAGGGGAACGTCACTTGAGGGGCAAGGAGCACGGCGCCCTGCCTTGCTCGCATGTGGAACCGTGGGGTTTGTGTTTATACAGAATCACAGAATCACTAAGGTTGGAAAAGACCTCAAGGATCAAGTCCCACCACCAACCCAACATCACCTAACCCACTAACCCATGTCCCGAAGCACCACATCTACACGTTTCTTGGACCCCTCCAGGGATGGTGACTCCACTGCTTCCCTGGGCAGCCTGTTCCAGTGCCTGATCACTCTTACAGTGAAGAAATTTTTTCTAATATCCAGCCCAAACCTCCCCTGGTGCAACTTGAGGTGGTGGGGTGTGCGTAAGGCTGCCTGGAGGGTCAGGGCACCACTCGTGCCTACAGAAAGCACCCAGGGGCCTTACAGGAGCTCAGCACCATGGCTCTGCACCTGGCAGCAGGAGCATCCCGGTGCAGCACCGGAGCAGTCAGTGCCCGGGGTTACCGCTGTGCCTGAGCACAGGCACCGGAGCCCATCAGCTTCCTGAGCCCCAGGCACACAGACGCTGGTGGCAGAAGAGTCATGAGGAGCGGCAGGGCCCGCCGCGGCCCTCACACCCCGCCTGCCCC
>NW_010137229.1:340-902 GCF_000699245.1 Pterocles gutturalis | reverse complement strand
GCCACCCCCAAAGCCACAGGAAACCTCTAATAACAGGCTGCTTAAACCCGACGTCAAGGCTTAACTCCTCGACTTATTTCCTAATCACTGTTATTTGCTGAGCTATGCGGATCCAGCCACCCAGCCGTCGCCCTTGGCCGGTCCTTGTCCCCAGGAGCCATCCCTCAGCTCCACATGGCAGCAGGGAGCCCAGGAGCTCGCAGCCCCACTGCAGCCCTCAGGGCTCGGGATGGCTGTGGGAAGGGCTCCAGATGGCTCTGTCAGAGCCTAGGATGGCTGCCCATGGGGCTCAGGGTGGCTGTCCGCAGGCAGACAGCCCCAGCAGCGGCATGCTGGTGCACTGGGGTTGCTTGCAGGGGTCCCCTGTGCCAAAGGCCCCTGGGGCCAAGGAGGAGGAGGCTGCTGATTCCCCCTGCCCTCAGCCCACGCCGCCGCGTTGCCTCTCCCCAGCTGTCCCAGGGCTGGGATGGTTTGGGGCACACACCCCCCCCCACCCAACGGCAGGCAGCCCCCCGGGCAGGCAGTGCTGCCTGCACCCCACACCCCAGCGTGCCGGGGACAG
>NW_010137229.1:0-206 GCF_000699245.1 Pterocles gutturalis | reverse complement strand
CGCGAGCAGGCCCCGTCCTTCCTGCTGCCACCCTGCTGCCTGCCCGGTCTGCCCCATGGGGGGGCTGGGGCAGTGTCCTCCAGCTCCTGCCCCACACCCCCAAGACCCTCACAGCCTCACCAGGACCCCGACACCCCCAAAACTGCTCTCAGAGAAAGGCGGGAACCTCCAAAGCAGAGCCAGGGCTGGAGCCCAACCCTCAGATG
>NW_010137228.1:0-454 GCF_000699245.1 Pterocles gutturalis | reverse complement strand
GGCAGGGATTCCTCCTGTGTGAGGTGTGAGCAGGTAGATGAGCTGCTCAGCCTGGTGCTGGAGCTCAAGGAGGAGGTGCGGAGGCTAAGGGCCATCAGGGAGTGTGAGATGGAGATTGACTGGTGGAGTGACCTGCTGGCAGGCCGGAGGGAAGGGTGCCAGGGCGATACCCCCAGAAAAGTGGTTGACCCTCTGCCCAGTCACAGTCAGACAGGCCTGACCGATGAGGAACCTCCCCCCAGCAACAATGGTGGGGGGTGTTGCGGAGTGTGGGGCAGTGGCAAAACCAGTCTAACTCTCCCCCTGAAAGGCATCAAGGTGAGATTCACCAGACAGTGGTGGACGCCTTGCCCTGTCACCACCGAGCAGAGCCAGGCAATTTGAAAGATGAGGAGGAGTGGAAACAGGTACCAGCTCGGGCTACTTGGGCATCCCCCATCCCGACCATCCTCGG
>NW_010137227.1:13500-16876 GCF_000699245.1 Pterocles gutturalis | reverse complement strand
ATATATAAATAGCTCATTCTGTCACATGAGCAAGGCACATGCTGCAGCCACCACAAGCTGGCGAGAGCTCTCAGACCATGCTGCGAAAGCAGACGCTGGGACGAGCACTGTCACCACAGACATGAGCCACTGTGCCCCCCGGTGCACCCCGGTTCCCAGCCTGCAGCAGTGGCACCCGCAGCCCCTGCCCAGTGGGTCGGAGGCTGCATGGGGTGGGCTGTCACCACATGTCCCCTCTGCTGCCGCCCAGCTCAGACCCCGCTGGGGTCCCGTCCCAGCAGGGTGACAGGGTGACGGGGTGACAGGGCACCACGTGTGTTCCAGTGGCCACAAGTCCTCGCTCTGCCACACCGGCATCGTGGGGGAGTGTGATTGGAAACACAAACAGAACAAACGCGGTCACCCGGCTGCACAGCAGCCTGAGCTTGGCATTATCCCTGCCATGAGCAGGCAGTTGGACCAGAGGCCTCCAGATGTCCCTTTCAGCCTAAATTAACCTGTGATTCAAAAAGGGGGTCAGAGGATACAGCCAAATAATGAGCAAATAGAACAGGACTCCTCAACCTGCTAAAGAGAAATGAGTGCAAGAAAGTGCCAGAGGTCTGGAAGAAATACCCAGCATGGAGAAACCAAGCAGTCTCGTTGCTCTTTCTTTTGTGCAAGAACTGGGAAGATCAAACAAAAATATCAGGAGACAGCTCTGAAGCAACGGAAGTCATGTGTAAATAAAAGGCGCTTTGTGCTGAGATGGACTGCTACAGGGAGCAGAAGTACAGGTAACTGAGAAATCAGTAAGACAGGTTCTCGGAAGAAAATTCCACTGAGAGCCTTTAACCCTAAATGCAGAGAGGGTTTACCCTGAGCGTAGAGCGGCAGAAAGCAGGAGGTGGCACTGTGGGAAACAGCCGCTCACCCCCCCACCCACGGAGGGGACGGGCTGTGGGGCTCGATGGACCGGCTGTGTCACCCCGCGCAGACCCGCTCGCAGCATCTCCCCCTCCACATCGCCAAGGTGTTTGCCATTCACCTGGTATGCTGACTTTTCAAAAACGTGCAGTGTTTCACCCTCCGTGGCAGGTCAGGCTGCACATTTTGGGGAGCAAAAGCAAAGCCCACCCCAGTCAGAGCTGTCGGCGGGTGTCGAGCCCCGGGCAGCAGCAGGCAGCCCCCTCTGCAGACACAAAGACCAAACTGCAGGGAAAGCTCTTAAATAATGTGAAAATTCTCCTTTCTTCTTTTTTTTTTTTTTTTTTTTTTTTTCTTCTGCATCCTCTCTCTACACAGATGTTTTATAATGAATTTGCACTGAGTAAAAATTGGGGATTTTTTTAGATGACTGGCATTTGTGAAAATGAGATTTCTTCACTAAACTTCCTTTAATGAAACCACAGTAAGCGAGGGACCATCTCAATGCACTGATGGGCACAGTTGGCTTTCAACCCAAGCGGGCAGCACGTGCAGCTCTGCAGGGTGATTGGAGAGATCAGGTGCACAGGTACACTGCTGATTATTTGCCTATTAATTAATTCTCCAGGCAACATATTTCTTTTAATTACACAACACACGACAGCTGTTGCCAGCAGCCAAAGGATTTCGTGATATCACTCACTCCTAGCACTGGCCCTCATTTAGTCACATTTTGAGCCCAAGAGCAGGTTTGCACGGTGCATGTGGTGTGTGTGACTTAAAAAGAGACGATCCAGAGGAGACGCCTGACTTGCCAATGAAATATTGTGGCCTGATGGGAAGATCCTTCTGTTGGGTGCTGGGGGGCGGCAGCCGTCCCCCTCCCAAGGCAGAGGCCGGTCGGTCCAAGGTGGGCACCGAACAAGGTGGTTTCTGGCAGGGGAGGCATCGCACATCCAAAGGCTGATTTAAAATAGCTGGAAACTGACATCCAGCCTCATTTTGTGTCTGCAGTTTTAAATGCACACAAGCCTCTGCCATGTCAGTGTTTCACAAATCCACACACACTTGCAGGGAAACTCTGTCACTAATCCCACGGTAAAGGGCAGCTCCATTCTGAAAACATGAATAGCTGTCGGTGTCCTTGGCATCCCTCTCCTTTTATCACAGCGTTTCTGGGGTCTCACGCCAGGATACACTTTTTTGGTTGGCTGGTTGTGCAGGTTTTGCCTGGTGGTTAGATTCTGGGACGGCATCCAAATGCTCTCGTGCTGAGACCTCTGCTCCAGGGTTTCCAAAGGAAGCGAAGCCCAGATCACGTTCCCGTGACAGTTGTCAAGTTTGGGGAGGACAGACGTACCACCAGCGCAGGAGCTGGACGCCTCCGGCAGCGCCACAGCTCAGCAAGGTCTCTGGTGCCATTTCCAAAGCCTGGCGGGGGGGAAGGGAGGTTGTACCTCACCTCCCATCCCTCCAGCCCCTCCCAGCTCTGCGTGAGCCTGGTACAAGACCTGAGCTCCTCCCTACAGGGCTGGGGTCCCTGTGGCACCCCCCTGCACTGGTACTTTGGGGCCTCGCTGCCCTCGCTGACACACCGTGGAGTCCCTGCGCAGAGGATGGACACACAGGGAAGGGATGGCTCTGGGAGGCTAAGGCACCCGGAGCATCGCTAACAGAGCCGACGAGGGAGGGACGACTTTGCTCTTTGCACGCTTCCTTTGCTGGAGATGTCTCCTTGCCGTAAACTCCCAACAGGACCCTTCTCCAAAGAGCTGTGGACAGACTCCTCGAACACAGGGCTTTATGGAAAGGCAAGGATGTCCAAACCCTTCTGGACCCTTCCTTCCCGCTCCAGACATCAGCCACTTGGGCAATCAGGCATAGCCAGGACTTTGGAGCTGTTCCTGCAGGTTCCTATATCCTAGGAGAGCACAGCGCCATGCTGCAGAACCATGGCCAAGCAACTGCTTTAGGGAGAACATCTGAGCAAAGAGCAGATACATTTGCCTTTCCTGGAGGAAGGAGCATCCCTTGGTGCTGCAGCTCTCTGCCGGCAAGCGAGGGCTGGGGGTGGCTGCAGAGCAGCTTTTTTTTCGAGGCACAGCGCTTCTGCAAACAGTGTTGAGTGGCGCACTGCGCGAGACACCCACGGAGAAGCAACCGTCACACCAGTCACTGCTGCATCCTGAGTGCTGGGAGAAAACAGGGCTGCGCTTGTGCCTGTAAATCCGGCAGCTGAGAGCCCCTTGGTGGCTGGACTGACTCAGAACTGCCCTTGCCTCATGCAAAGGCTGCCATGGATTTTCAGCCTGAATTGCTGTTTTAAATGAAACAGAATAACAGAACATTATTATCTGTTTCCAGCAGGCAAAATCTGTGGCCAAGAGCACTGTGTAACTTCTGTGACCTTCCAGAAAAATGCAGTATTTTCTCCCTGGAGACACAGGCTCCCCCGGGGGGGGGGGGGCCG
>NW_010137227.1:2417-13469 GCF_000699245.1 Pterocles gutturalis | reverse complement strand
CCAGCCCCGCTCCTTGCAACCGCGCCCCTGCCATAACCCCCTGCCCCAAGCCCACTCCAGCCCAAAGCGCTGCACACCATGGACACCACGGCTGGTGTTCTCCATGCAGCCAGAGGTCCTGACATGCTCCACCTCGAAATGCCCCTGCTGAGGACAGGCAGCCTCCCCCAGGGACGACAAGACCCCCCAGCTTCAGGGCAGGGTGGTCGGGGTCAGTCCCGGAGGACCCCCTGCAGCTGGCAGCAGGCAGGGTCTCCACCACGCTGAGCCGCCAGCACTGAGGTCGTGGTCCAGGGAAGGTCAGACACAAACCACTGCTCCTCCTGCAGCACAGGGCTGTGGGACTCTGCCTCCTTCAGAGGAGACCGCTGCAGCAGATGGGAGGGAAGCCGGCTTTTCTCTTTGAAAGCCCAAAATGAGGCTCAGGGCTGATGTGGAGAGCTTCGCGCTGGCTGCTCCGCACTGGGCTGCAGGCTATCTCCTGCATGATGTGAAAAGCATCACAGTACAGGAGCTGGTTTGCACAGAAATAAATGTAAATGTTCTGAGGCGGTAGCATGATAGCAGCATCTGTTATGCTCGGCACCTGCAGCTGCAGGAAGGACACCGCAGCAAGGCATC
This sequence comes from Pterocles gutturalis, assembly GCF_000699245.1. Classification (NCBI taxonomy): domain Eukaryota; kingdom Metazoa; phylum Chordata; class Aves; order Pterocliformes; family Pteroclidae; genus Pterocles; species Pterocles gutturalis. The sequence goes on along the minus strand of NW_010137227.1, from coordinate 12,848 downwards.
GCTCTGGAAGACGCTGACACGGGCTGGAGGAACTCCATCTCCTGTCTCGCTCTGGGCTGGACAGGCTGCCGAGACCCTGACTGGAGCTGGCACCACCGCAGCTCACGCCAAAGTCTGCCTTCGCACATCAAGCGGTGTGCCAAGAACAATCACTACTTCATGATTAAGAGTCTCATTTGGGTTTGGAAATGGCTCTCCACACCTGCAAAATAAAAGCATCCCTAGAATTGCAGAGATGAATATGATGCAATAAGGCATTTGGCACAACCTGCTGGAAAGCTTATGCCAGTCCTCGGAAAATGAGCTCACCGTGCCATCTCTTCCCAGGCTATTCTGAACGGCTCTGCGTGGCATAACCACCTTTAAAACTACCTTTCCCTCCAGTTAGACAAACTGCTTGGCAGATGTTCTTAGCAGTAGCAGGGAAAGGGAGCAAACAGCTTTCTGAGCTGTCTTGTTAGTCCAGCATGCCTCTGTACGCAGACATCAAAGACTTGCTTAGGAAGAAATACGTCTCTGATGTGAGCAAGAGAGAGACTTGCTCGTGCCCCCCAAACACTCCTACATGCTCTGCAGGATGCTGGCAGGATCCCGAAGCAGAAGCAAGCAACACAGCATGGATGAAAGCTCATCGCTTCTGCATGTATGGCATTTGCTTCTGTGGGTTCACTGGTTTATTCCAGTCCCTCCTGTTCACCAGCAGAGCAGCAGTCCAGCCTCTGTTTCTGTTCATCTTAAACCAGGCTTCCTCCATGGATGCTGTGAAACATCACGGGACAGTGAACGTTGCTTTAAGTCTCATGGAAATGATGGAGCACCAGCACAAATCCACACATCCCAAACGAGGAGCAAGGAAGAGGCTGCGGTACGCAATACCCCGGTGCACGGCTCCGGGCTGCACCAGGGACGTCTGCGAGGTCCAGGCTGCCAGGGCAGGGGAGGAGGACGCAGCATCCCTGGGGAGCAAATGCCATGAGGCCGTGGTGGGGCACGGGGAGCTGGGGGCAGGTACAGACCCACGCACAAGATCCGGTCGTCTGTCTGTGCCAGGGCAGCGCATTCGCTGTAGTACAGAGGTGGCCGCTCTGTCTCCATACAGACCAGGTGGAGCCGGGAAGGAGACATGGGACGTACAGGGAAGACTGGGATGCCTGGTCTGCATGTGTTCGGCTACAGCGCGACTCACCTGCCCTTCATTCAGGTTCCTTGGTTACAGCTGAGTACATTCTGCTCAGTTCCTTCCTTTAATTGACCAGCCCTGCTTCCAGATTCGATCAGTTCTGCCACTCACACCTCTCTCTGGCTGTGCTCGTGCTTCTGGGTGCTTGGAGCTGAATTACAACCATTTTTCCTGGTTGTTTTCCCCCGTCCCATTGTCCTGGAAAGTCCCATGACTAGCCATCACTGTCTGTCACTGTCATGGTGGCCATCGAGCCCAGAGGCCATCGAGCCCTTCCTTACACCTCCATTTCCCCCAGCAGCGTTTAAGGGAGGGCAGGTACCATTCACAGTGCGTGTGTGGAACCTTAAACCCAAAGAGTCCAGACGAACGTGCACTGGTAGGGGGTGGGGAGGACGTTTCTCAGGACAGAAGGGACAGACTGAACCTTTCTCTTCATTCCCTGGAGAGTGGTTGAATGCACGCGGGGAGGGGGCCAGGAGCAGGCACCTGACACCAGCACATTCAGAGCGAGGAGGACGAGGTCCCAGCCCCAGCCAGCAAACGGCATGCTTATCTCCTGGCAGCACTCCACGGGCAACAGCTAATTAAAAGGGATATGGATTATCCATAAATGGAGCTGAATGCCCTGTATGCACAAAACCAGTGTGAATAACATCTCCATCACCTCCTGTTCAGCAGCCAGCAGAGCTCAGACAGGTGTCTCCGGGGCCAGACAGCAGCTCCTGTCTCTTTCCTGTGCATCACACCCCGGCTGGGGATCACGCCTCCGCAGCACAAATGCCAGCCCTGGGATCACTGCCAGGCTCTGCACAGCGAGGCACTGGAGCGCAAATCCCCGCCCCGAGCAGAGGGAGAATCAGCCCCCAGCTGCCGGGGAGCAGGTCTGCGAGAGCCCAGTAGCAAGGTCCCCAAATGAGGGACACGCAGCCCTCCACAGGCACCGCTGCAAAGGTACCCGTGCACAGACAGCGTGTGTCTGCCGACACAGCAGCCAGCAGTGCCCACGGGAGATGGGCATTTGGGGATGAAGTTCTGACGTAAGTAAACAAACAGACCCCAAGTGCAAGAATCCCTGAGCAGCCATGGTACCACAGTTTGCTGCACAGATACGTTTTGCAATTTTAAATCAGCATTTGTTTCTCATCACCATTAGTGTGTAATGGGGCACTGTACATCAGTTTAAATGAACTCATAATGAGCACTGCAGCAAGTCTATTGAACAGGAGATAAATAGGTGATTGCTGTGACTCTGCCCTGATGGATGTGGTTGCTCGAGGAGTTACACGCCGTTTCCATAACCTTTTACCGAGATACCATAAATCATAGCAGACGGAGTGACCCATTAGAAGCTGCAACCGACAGAGAAGAGGACTAACTCTCTGGAATAAAACTCAAAGGGCTGACACTGCCGGATGCCTGCCGGCACAAATCAGAGAAGATTGATGCAGTGCAAAGACCTGAGCCACCAGGACCCTCCTAAGGAAGCAACGTGAAGATGCCACAAGGTAAGGGAGAGAAGTAAAGGGCTCAGGATTGGTGCTGCAGGGCACGTTTGGGGAGGACAACAGACACATTCTGGGAAAGGCGCATCCTTCAGGCATTCTCTCCTGGGCTTGAAGGTAGCAAATAAAAATGAAATTAATGCTGAGAACAGAAAGTGAAAGAGCAGGGAGACGCTGTCTACTTTTACACAAAGGTAGAGGAAATGGGGTGAGTGAGAATTTAGCAATGGGAACTGGAACATCAGAAGGTAAAAGGACGGGAAGTGGCCAGAAATGAATGATTAATTCCCGAGAACAGCAACCAAGTCAATGATAGGGTCAGTGAACAGGGCAGTTGCCTGACAACAGGGGAGGGAGTGTGGGCAGGGAAGAACATGGAAACGATTGTGTGCTTCTGCCAGGAGCTGGGGGGCATTGGGTTGCCAGGACCTGGCCTTCTGGAGTGGCCTGTGAGGGCTGGTACTCTGGATAGAAGGAATGCAATGGAAAAGTGATGATGGATAGGACAAAGTCTGACCTACTAGCATGAGTGGTGGTACGAGTAGGAGGTGCTGGTGTGCTGGGGACAAACTGCTCCCAATCAATGTCAGCCATCTGCACCATTTAAAAAAAATGATTTGTGGTGTCTTAAGAAAAGACAGTGGCACATTGCAAACCAGGAATCTATAGGAACTGCTGTGCAATTAATATGTACACTACATAATTGTGTAGGACAATAGTTCCAAGAAAAGCACTCCACAATGTGTATGACACATTCCAAAGCATCAGAGGAGTCAGGTAAAGCTGTCATCCAGCTATGTACTAAGCAGCACAAGGATAAAATAAAGAATAACATTCCAGAGTACCCTCTAAATACAAAAAACGTTCAATTTCAGACAGCTTAACAGTGTTTCATTGCAATTTCAGAGACACTAAAACATAATCAAAATCGCAATTCAGCTGTGTTAATAAGAATAAAGGAGTTCCTAGAAAGAGCTTGGCTGACTCACTCGCACTTTGATACCAGCTGGAGAGCTGATAGCAAACGCTGGTAGCAATGAACACTGCGAACAATACCCAGGGAAGCAGAAAAACCAGCTCAGCCACGGTGGCAGAGAAGTGCTTCGGGAACTGCCCTGTGCTGGGGAGGGAGGGGCTCAGAGCAGGCACAGGGTCACATCACAGAATCATAGAGCTGTAGACTCACAGGGTGGTTTGGGTTGGAAGGGAGCCTTAAAGGTCATCTAGTCCACCCCCTGCCACAGGCAGGGACCCCTCCCACTAGCCCAGGTTGCCCAAAGCCTCATCCAGCCTGGCCTTGAACCCCTCCAGGGATGGGGCATCCACAGCTTCTCTGGGCACCCTGGAAGTTGTGTCACCACCCTCAGTGTAAAAAATTTATTCCTCACATCTAGTCTAAATCCAGAATACCTCGTCCTACTGGGTGAGATTTGTTTCTCATTTAAAATTTCATAATAAAACCACCAAATCGTGTGCTCTCCCGCCATCCCTCTGGGGTGCTGAGGCATTGCTCACACAGCTCTGATGGGGGATGCTGTTGCTCTGGGCGTGAGGAGTCCCGACACGGTGGATGGACACACTTCTGCCTCAGTACAGAGCAGGAAACCTGCCAGAGAGGCTTTGCAGGTAGGTAATGGTGGGGTTTTGCTATAGAGCAGGGATGTGTGTGAAGAGAGACCTTTATGTCACCGGACACTGTGTCACTGTGTCACTGCGGGAAACTTCAGCGGCGGGAACACATGGCACAAATGACAGCGTGGACCAGTTGCAGGATATGTGGCATAATCACTTGTCCAAAGAGTACAAATCATGTTATTTGGAAAACTGCATGGGCAGCATGGAAAACTTGAAATCATGAGAAGTAACTGGATTGAGTGATCATGACTTGAACTGGTGTGCCTAAGGCATGAGATATGCTAGAAATCACGAGTGTCATTGTGCAGGCCTTATCAACACCTGGAATTTTGCAGATAGCGCTAAAATTTCATTTCTGAGAAAGACAGACTCCCAAGGAATGAAAGCAGAGAAGAGTTGTGTCTGCAGCCAGGGAATGACTGGACTTAATCAGCCAGAAGGTACATAACGAGAGAGCTCATGCAGCATCCTCCTGCAAAGCAGCTCCCTGGCCAGGCTCAGGAGGGTCCTGATCTGCATCTCAAAGGCGCTGGATGATGCACCTCCCCTGCTGCAGCAGGGGTCAGACCAACTACCTGGTGCTTTCTTCTGGTCAAATGTAAATTTTCCTACAGCAAGGTACACCCCGTACTCCCAGGACCCACCTTGCATTGACTCCTGCAGCACTTTTGGCTCTGCAGTGGTACGGGTGCTGTGGTAGGTCCTGCACAAATGCAGCTATAGATGGACACACGGTGCCCGGCTGGGAGAGCAGGGTGGTGGGGCTGTGCAGTGACTGCCAGCCGCGTGCCCGAGCACTTGGGGATTCACGGGAACAACGGGACACAGCAATGCAATGCACCAGCCTCTGGCCATCGCCCTGCGAGGCAGAAAAAGCCATTGGGCAGACACAAAGACAGATGATGAAGCTGCCTCCCAGAGTCTTACTGAACACACGCCCCAGGCTAAGGGATGGTACCAGAGGATCACGACAGAGCTCTTGAGAAGCTGGCAATGGGATGCTGAAGACTGCTATCGTGAGCACTTGAGACGGGAGCTGCATCTACCCAGCGAGGGAGTGACAGACAGAGGGACCGGGTGCCAGCAGCCCTCTGCGTGATGACAAGCAGCTTATGCTTCATACGGCAGAGAAGCGGGCTCCAGCGCGGCGATTAAAGCAAGGGCTGGCACGGAGTAACACAGAGACCCTTCAACAGCTGTCAGACCAGGCTCTGCTGGCCAGGATTGCACGGGTCAGGGCCAGAGAAAGGGATGCTGCAAACCCGTGTGAGAGGGAAGGAGAGCTTCAGCCAGAACCCGGGCTGCGTGAAGGACCACTGTCTGATGGAGACGGGACAGAATCCTGGTGTCCGGGTGTAGGAAGGCGAGAGGACGGAGCTGCTGAGCAAGAGGCAGGTCTGGAGCAGGGGATGCATCTGCGAGTCACCAACAGCATGGATGGATTTGCTGTGGGGGAGGTCCCACAGGGCTGAGGGCAAAGAGGAAAAAGCTGGACTGAGGGAACTGCACCCCAAAAAGTCCACGAGAAAAGGAAAAGTGTCCTTCAACAGACCTGTTTAGGAGACAGACCTGTAAGAGGAGAGCAAGGAGGAGGCAGAGCTATCCAAGATGAAGTACCAAGCAATCTGACATAAAAGAGCCTGCCTGACCATCTGCAGGGTGGTTGAATAGCAAAAGGGCAAAGCAAACAGGAAAGGCTTGGAAGGGTTGTAGGGTCCTATAAGCGAAGTCTGTCTTGAGCTTTGTCATCAAATTCTGATGCTCCCCTATAGACAGCGGGTGCCGAGTGCTCAGACATGTCACCCCACCACTGTTTCATGCTCTGGTCTTGTGGAGGAGTTGAAGAATCTCCCTCTCTGTTCTTCAGAGGAGAATTCTGTATCCTTCGCAGATGGCTAGGAACATCATGTGTAATGTGTGCTTTAAGGATTTGTTTATTCATATTTGAGTGGAGCTTTTGATGTAGGTCTATCCATTACTTAAAAGCCAATAAGTTGGAAAAGGATGAAAGAAAGTGAAATGGTCTGTATCATATCATTCTGTACAGTATTTGTGTATGCTGAATATTTCATTTCTTCTGTAACCAGCAGATGGTTTGGAATTGGAAAGCTGGGCTTTTCCAGTGGCAGCCCTTTTGTTCTTGGAATGAGCTTGGCTTATTCAAGCAAAGCAAGCGAACACCTGATTAATGGCAGCATCTATCTTTAAGGAAAAAGGTTGTCATTAGACAGAGCTATTGTGCAATTCTAAAACGTTTTAACATTGTGCTTTACATGGCAGGAGCTTGAGTGGCTTTCTTCCTTCTGCTGAGATCAAATCAAGTCTGGGGGATCTCTGCCCTCCATTGGAGGATCAGGGCCATCCACCCCTGTCCCAGCCCCGGGAGCTGCAGCTCGGCAGATGCTGGGGGTAGAGGCAGCAGAGCCCAGCTCCCGCTGCACCCCCAGCACAGCCCACTGCAACCCCTTCCCGACGGGCTCAGCTTCTCCAGCCAGCAGAACAACTACACACAGTTCAGGGCAGAGTTTCCAAATTTTTTCATACCACAGGATAACCGGACCATTGCTTCTGCTAAAAAATGTCTAAAAAGATTATTTCTCAGCAGCAGATTTCCTAAACCTGAGCTTCTCCTAGCATGGCTGCAGCAGGGGAGCATCCGTGGGGCAGCAGCTCCTGCTGCCATGTGGGACCTGAATCACTCGTCGCCCACCCTGGGCAGGTGGGTGCGGAGGTGGGGAGTCCTCCGGCGGCAGGTCCCTGCGGGCAGCCCGGACCCCAGCACCTCATCCTGGGGCGGCACAGTGAGGGGCACCGGGGCTGCAAATGACCGGGCCCCATCCGACACAGCGCTCCCTCTGATCCGAGTGCTGAGCCTTCAGACCCTGCTTTGGTGAGAGTGTCTTTGCTCACTGGAACATTCCTGGAAACCTGCTGCTGTTTCCAGAATACACAGCTTGCCTGAGATTTCCCGGAAAGGCAGCAGGAGAGGGTAGGTTTAGAGAACAAGCTGTACTTTGCTCTCTCCATATGCAAAATGGTTTGTGACCCTGAGACAAACAACTGAACAGTGGACACGGAAGAAGATATCTAAAAACCTTTTAATCCTGGTGGAAAAAGTTACACAACAGAGGATGAACAAATGGGTTTTTTCCACAAGTGGTTTTTCTTCTTTTGGGGGTTTAAACAAGAAACTTTTTGCTTCCTTGTTTTAAGACAACATGCAGAACTTCGCCTTTTTTATTACAGTGATCAGAAATGGAGTTAAGATTCAGCATGAAAGGGCAGAAGGTTAATTTTTCACTGGGAGAAGCCTGCATATCCCAGCACACCAGCGGAGGTGAACCGCTGCGGTCTGACCCAGCGCTCTCAGCACGGGGCAGGCAGCAGAGAAAGTCCCTCCCTGGGCAAGGGGTCGAGGGGGGTCCCGTCTGCACCAGGACGGCTCCTCCGGATGCTGCGCAGGAGCAGGCAGTGCCGCCGCTTCTGCAGGTGCTTCCCTGGCTCCACAAACCCACCCAGAGACCAGCTCAGCACTGTCACCTCTGCCCAGCTGAGGAACCCAGCTTCCAGGAGGCACGGCCATCACCAGCCCTGAAACGTGGGATTTCACCGGGAGGTGACGAAAGAGAACAGCACTAGCACTTCGGTCACCACTAGAGATGGTGTTTCAGGTTGTGGAACAGGCATTTCCTTTCTCAGCAAGAGCTCTCGCTCTGTCTGTCCTGAACACCGGTGTCACTCCCATGGCAGTCCCTGTGGGGGGCTGGGGACAGATGTGACAAAGTGGGAGGCCAGCACTCGCAAAGATAGACCACAGACAGAAAGCTGCAAAAATCAGAAGAGGGATGAAGGGAACAAATGGTTTGGGAAAATGACTCTTATGCTGTTTGCAGGCTCTTTGGAAGCAGTCAGTGAGCGCGCAGGGTCAGTGCCGTGCAGGAGCCTGGACAGCAGGGACGCAGCCGGGGCAGCTGGAGTCCGCCGGAGGAGAACCCAAACGGACACCGACAGACCTGGCACGTCCCTTCTGACGTGTTCATGACGGAGGGAAAAGAGGCTGCAGGAGCTGCATTTTCCACCTCATGAGTTCTGTAGGACTTCAGGGAATGTCCATGGGATTTTACCGAGAGGAAAGGACTCGTCCCTCTTTGATTGTCGCAGTTTCTGAGAGACGGCTGCTCCGAGCTCCGGTGTTTAGAAGGCTGTCCATAACTTTTCATGCAAGCTGATGAACTCCAGCTAAGGTGAAAGTACACATGAGAGGGAACAAAAGTGTCAGCTCTTAGCGGTAACCAGAGAAAAGTGCGGCGGGCAGCGCAGGAAGCGGTGTCACCTGTCAGTGCTCCAGCCCAGCTTCTGCGGGATCAGGCGGAACTGCAGAGTCAAGGAAAAAGCCAGAAAGCAGCTGCTTCTCACTGGTTGTGACTCCACTGATTTCTGCAGAGCTAGAACGACTTTCACTGAAACACACCTTTCAGTAAGGGTGAATACAGCCCACAGGAAGCGTAACTCTGGGGGGGAAAAGCCGACACACGCTGCCTCACTGCAGAGCGCCGGCCCTTCGGTCTCTGCGCCTCGGGGTTGCAGATATCTCCCCCCTCACTGCCCGGTGCTGAGCTGAACTTGGCAAAAACAGAACCAACAGACCTCGCTAATGGAAAGCTGAGCTGTCCATGAAATCTTATCTGTTGTGCTATAGGTATGGAAAAATAAACTGACAAAATAAAATCACTATAGATCAATTTCACACTGGTGGTTTTTTTTTTATGTGTGGAGAAGAAACTATCTCTAGAGAAGGAAGAAAGGATGTTTAAGTGTTGATTTTAACATGGAGAAAAATGGGATGGTAATCCATTTTCAGAAACACTCCCGGCGAAAGAGTCGGTCATAGTCAGGCAGTACTCACAACAGGATCTGGGCAGAACGACACACTGCTTGTCAGACGCGTGCTTTCTCGGTCTCAAGGTACACGCACACAGAGTAGAGAGAAGGACAAGATAAAACCTTCTGCATAAACCCACGGCCAGGCTGTGTCCAGAGGGCTCGTACTCCTCATCTCCCTTCAGACGCAGAAGTGCTGGGAACACCTCCCAGCGGTGACCGTGCTGGGTCCCCGACGCCCCGCACACCGACATGTCCCGGAGCAGGCTGCGCGCAGGTCAGTGCCGTTCGCTGGGCGTCTCTGGACCAGACCGAGCTGCTTGGTGGGCTGCATCTGGCCTGTGGATTACGCATCCGCTGTTCCTGATTTGTATAGCATTATAGTTCACTTTACACCACATCAGTTAGGTCATATTTTGTAGGATGTTCTGCATTTAAAAATGTCATGTTTTCATCCCTCAGTTTTGGAGTAGGAACAAGCTGGAGCTGGGACATCGCCTCTAAATGTAAAAGCAAGGCTCATTCAACATCAGGAGCTATTTTACTCCTTAGCATATGGTAAACACCCAGAGCAGAGCAGCGTACAGCCTTTCCCATTCAGGAGAGAATGGAGCCGTTTGCAGACTCCGGTCCTGTTTTAGCTCCTCTCTCCAGACTGATGGGGAGGCACTCCACAGACGCTAAGAGAGCAGTCAAACATCCTGAGTTTTTTGATGTATACATTTCATAGCCCAGCTTTTTGCCAGCAATTCCATGGAAATACAATGGTGTGTGTGCTGTGACAGCCCTGCAAGCCAAGGAAAGGTGGCACGTGACAGATGGAGCCATCAGCGTGCTGCACAGGAACTGCACACACTGTACTGCTAATTAGCAGACTGCCCACTCTTTTCTTTAAATACACAGCTGCCCAAATCCCAGAGACCAGCGGGTGTCCCCGGCAGGCTGCTCCCCGCAGGGATGCCAGAGCCCTTACAAGGATGCTGGAGCCCCCCACAGCGATGCCGGAGCCCCCCCCCCAAGGGATGCCAGAGCCCTTACAGGGATGCTGGACCCCCACCAGCAATGCCGCCTCCTCCCAGCTGTTCTGCTGCCCTGCAAGGTTCCCAGCCCCGCAGCCCCCCAAAGCCCTCCCAAGGCGCTCCTGGAGGGGAGGACATGGACCTGTGCATGGTCCGGAGAAGGTTCATCAGGTCCATGGATGGCACCAAACCAGCACACAGGCCATTGCCT
>NW_010137227.1:0-2372 GCF_000699245.1 Pterocles gutturalis | reverse complement strand
CAGCCCCAGGCCAGGTGGGAGCTGGTGGCCCCTGTCCTGTGCTGCCAGGGGCATGGGGAGATGAGACCACTGCCGCACGCAGAGCCCAGGGACGGGGGAGGAGAGCGGGGCACACACCAGAGCTGGAGCGGCTTGGGCTGGGCGTGAGGAGAAACCTTTTATTGCCGGGCAGTGGAGCAGGTCGTGGAGGGGCTGTGGGGTCTCTGGGTCTCTGTCCATGAAGGTTTCCGAGACCCAAGGGCGTAAAGCTCTGAACAGCCCAGTCTGAGCCCAGGGTGGCCTCGCACCAAGCAGGAGCTGGGGCAGAGACCCCCGAGGTCCTTCCCCAGCCCTTGGTTGCGTGATCCTAAAATCACAGATAATTTTCCATTGTTTGATGTCGGTATGACCCATATATAAAATTATTCAAGAAGTTTTGGTCATGAAGAGACCACCCTGGAGAATCTCTGCTTCTCAAGGCAAACGCTACGGGCTCTGAGCCATGGATCTGCTTGCGCAGAGATCAGCACCAGCCTAACAAGGCTAAAGGCCAAGGTGTGGTGCTGCTTAATCTTGCTGTAAGAATTATACCGAGAACACCCCCTCCTGTCATCTGTAGAGGAGCAACTGGTTTATGACTGTGCATCACTTGAAAAATTGTATGTATGTGTTTTAAATCCTGGGTAATTACATCAGTATCTTCCTTGAGCCTTAAATGTTTGTAAACAACTTGTTTAGTAATGACTCTGCATTTAATACAAATGTTCTTCTTGATGTCTGTACCAGGAGGAATAGAACAGAAATTCTTATAATAAAATATACATTTTGAACATACCATATGGCCTTAATCTTGATTACTATATTTTCTAACTTAAATTCTATACATTACTTATTACACAAACTAAACTTTAAAAATAAAATATGGATCAAGGCACAGAATATAGGAAATCAAGCATTTTGTATGTGTTTCAGTCCATTAAAGTCTGCCAGTCCTCTCCTCATTTCTTTGGGACATTACACAGAACTATTAAAGCACTGGTCGGAAGGGACACTGACCTAACCTGCTGCTTCTACCAGGGCTGTCATCAGCTCTCAGTCAGGGGAGACGTGGCTCTGTCCATCCTGACACCTCCCGGGACGGGGACTGCGCTGTGTCCCTGGTGTCTGTCCCTGCACTGCCCGGCTCTCTCGTGCAGCAGCCACTCCCCAGCCTGTGCCGATGCATGGGCCGATCCTTCCCCTTCTCCTTCCTGAGCTTACACACTTCTGTTGGCCCAGAAGCTTCCTCATGGTCCCTTTGTACCGAAGCTCTGCCAGGTTTTATGCCACTCATTCCCCTAATGTAGTACCTCCTGCAGCTTTCCCAGGGGTGCACTGTGTCTCCTCACCCAGGATGCAACAAGGATGTGAAACCCCACTGGCCCCGCATCAGCTCCAGCCACTCCAGTGCAGCCACCTGTGAGCCCAGCCAGTTCCCATTGCACCCAACCGTTGGTCCATCCAGCCCAGCCTTCTGCCTGGGAGGGTGCTGGGAGACGGTGCTGAGGTCCCTGCTTGGCCCAGGCACGTGGGCCCCCTGCTCTTTGACTGATTTCTTGTCCTTTGCATGTTGGAAACTGATGCCGGGGACACGCTCTGTGGTGGATCCAGGACTGAGGTGAGGCTGACCAGCCCATCACTCCTCCTTCCCCTTCTTAAAGATTAGGGACACACCACTATTTTCCAGCTACAGTCCTCTCCCAATCCCTACAGTTTGTCACAAGTGAAACACAATAGCTCCCAGCCACATCAACCAACCCCTTTGGCATCCTCTGTGGGTCCCTGCCAGCCCCCAGATTTGCACCAACGCTGTTCTTCCAAGCAGCTCCCAAACTGCTGCTCTGTCACTGCGGGTTGTCCCTTTGCCAATGGCTTGTACACTGACTTTGCCTACAAAGACTGGAAAAACACATCTCAAGTCCAAACAACTTGAATCAGGGTTTGCACACTTGGTTTACTGAAGGTTTGGAAAATCCATGTTACGCTGACACTAGTCCTGCAGCTGTGCTCTGCCGGAGCACGGGTCCAGGACCTGAGACTGTGGTGTGCAGGAGTATGACAGCGACAGATAGGGACGGGAGCCAGAAGATGCTCGCAGTCTGCTGAGTCAGCCAGCGCCTTGTTTAGAAGGTGCGCTGACTCGCAGGAGACCTGCTGCTCCAGTGACACCCAGCACAATGGATTTTATTGCGGAGTAAATCACAGGGCGGAAGCATCAGCGAGGACGCTGTCTGGAGACTCACCCAGGTTGCAATTAGCTGCACACTCGGATGCATGACACCCCCGGCTCCATTCCCCAGCCCCCACAGCCCGGCAGTATCCCCCAACACCCCCCAGCCTCGGGAAGATGGGAT
>NW_010137226.1:0-522 GCF_000699245.1 Pterocles gutturalis | reverse complement strand
GAGAGGTTTATTTGTGAAATACAGAAGGTCGTTAGATACTCTTTAAGTATCGAGAGGTTTATTTGTGAAATACAGAAGGTCGTTAGATACTCTTTAAGTATCTAATGCTTTGTCTAAGCTTGAAGATCAGCAAGTGCAGATCCTGGTCTACAGCAAATTTGTGAAACTTACAGTATCTTGCTAGCGCATTTTTTATATGGAAGTCCTCCCTCGGTAGCTTCTCTGTGTTCAGCTGTTTGTGCTTACTGCTAATGTAGGGTTTGACACTAGTGTATGAGATCAGGAAAAACTGTCATAGTAAATTATGGCATATGACTAAGTGATTTGCTAAAAGAAATAGAAAACAAACCCTATGAGAATCAACCTTCTGCTTGTGAAAGAAGTTGGCAACTGTAAATAAAGAAACAAATCTGTAATGTGTGGGAAACAAATGATGTGAATTGCAAATCCAGTTTGGTAACTGTAGAAGAAATTTTTAGAATTTTTAGAATTTACTATCAAGTTAATATGAAAACATCATTT
>NW_010137225.1:15212-27532 GCF_000699245.1 Pterocles gutturalis | reverse complement strand
AGAGGGTTTTGTCTCTGACAGCGGGGCTGGCGGGATGCCTGCAGGACTCACCGAGCTCAGACATGTCAGAAACGGAAAGCAATGCTAATGAGTGTTTTAATGTCTCGGAAACGAACAAAGCAATGAAAAGAGCTAAAAGCTAAGCAAACGCCTATATAATTAGAGCAGGGCAAAATACCCTGCCCTATACTGGGGAAAACACAAGAACCTGTTAATGTCTCACACAGGAGCCTTGCAATCCCGGAAAGCACAGCTGACTGGGCTCAGGTCACAACCCAAGGCTGCCCCACAAGCAAGGTGGGTTATTCTGGGGGGTGTTGGGGTGTTTGTAAGTCAACTCAGTCCCCTGTGCTGCATCAGGCAGAGAAACAATTACGACTTTGGCCAACTCACCCCACCTCTGTGAGAAGCCATTACTGAAACCGCTCCTCTCTCTCACAGAATGGTTTGGGTTGGAAGGGACCTTAAAGATCATCTAGTTCCAACCCCCTGCCATGGGCAGGGACACCTCCCACTAGCCCAGGTTGCTCAAAGCCTCATCCAGCCTGGCCTTGAACCCCTCCAGGGATGGGGCAGCCACAGCTTCTCTGGGCAACCTGGGCCACTGCCTCATCACCCTCACAGGAAAAATCTTGCTCCTAATATTCAGTTTAAATCTCCTCTCTTTCAGCTTAAAGCCATTACGCCTCGTCCTGTCACTACACTCTTGGCTCGACACAAACCCCACCAGCTCCTCGGGCAGTGCCATACATCCCACACACACCACGAACAGGCTGAAGGCCGCAGTAAAGCTGAGGCGTGGGCATGCAACAGACAGCGCCCAGAGCTCTGCTCCCCAGTCCATTGCTCTCCTGATGGTGTGGGGCCACAAACCCCATCACCAGGCAAGGGTTAGTTCCCTCCAACCTCCACCTCTGACTTCTTCTGCGAGACTATAAATCGCTCCATCAGCCAAAGCACGACGGGGTTTGCTGCTCTTCCTTTACATGCATTCCTTCCCCTCAGCGGGGTGCTGCAATGAGGAATTAGTTAACGCGGGTGCAGTGAGACCGAGACTGTATCACTTAGCAGTCTGCAGTTAGCGTTAATAATAATGCAAGTGTCAGAAGTAAATCTCTAAGGCCAGCAACCCAGGAAAGTGTAAAACTGGTCTGACCTAAAGAAGCCCAGTGCGTTTCTAAAAAGGGGTACAGTCAGACTAGGTTTGAGGAAGAAACTTTTTACGCTGAGGAGGGTGAGGCAGTGGCCCAGGTTGCCCAGAGAGGTAGTAGATGTCCCATCCCTGGAGGGGTTCAAGGCCAGGCAGGATGGGGCTTTGAGCACCCCCGGCTAGTTGAAGATGTCCCTGCTCATAGCAAGGGATTTGGACTAGATGGTCTTTAAAGGTCCCTTCCAACCCAAACCATTCCATGAGTCTATGATTTGCACCAGCCGAATCCTTGTCCCTTTCCTTCTGCTCGCTCATTTGCCCTCATCCTGCTCAGGATCCCACCCCACACCTCCCCAGTGCTGAAATTTAACTGGGCACCCACTCTTAATGCACAGATTTATGTTTTTTAATTATAAGGCAATAGTATAATAGAAGCCATTTTTTGCTAACCACAAACTTATTTCTCTTCTAGGTTTACTCAGGGTTGCTCCTGATTTATATCAGGATGGTTGGAGAATCATGCCCCATTGACCACATAACAAATGGACTCCTTCAGAGCACAGGCAAGAAAGCAGAGAGCTTAGAGATAACAAAAAAATGTTATTACGTTTGTAAAAATGAATAAAATTAGATCACATTCAAGTATAGCTCATGAAAAATGTGTAGCAGTAATGCTGTGTGGAGATCAAAAAAATATACAGAACAAATGAAAAAATAATTCTCATGTATTCAAACAGTGCTACAGCATCAAGGTTGTGTCTGTAGAGAATATAATCCAATTCACCTGCTTTCATTTGTGTGATCTTTCACATTTCAAAAGAAAACAACAGATGAAAAATTCAATACTGCATTTCCTTTATAAAAGTGAAGAAAAGGTCATTTATTGGCCTTTTTCATTATTAATATCTGTCTAGGCTTATATTTTAAATACAAAGAATCTTTGCAACAGCCATTTACATTCAAGGCCTCTAAGTAGTTTTACAAGTGGTCTCAAATACATCTGCTAAGTTGAAACAAATCTCATCCTTTCAAATTAATCATGCTTGTTTCAGCTTTTCATAACACCAGGCAGCTTTTCTAGAACTCTACACAGTAAAAAGAGTTGAACTGAAGTAAATGAGATGGCAAAGGGAATATCAAATCCAGTAGAAAGAGCTATTCAGGGACTGAGCTCATATTCTAGAGCCTTTGAAAAACTTCATTACCAATTATTTCAAATTATATTTATTGAATTAAGGTTGTTTTTGGGGGTTTTTTTTATATAATCCAAATCTTAAGTTAACAGAAACAGTCCTCACTACCACAAAAGAGTTTGGATCAAATAAATAAATGTTTTTAAAGGAAAAAAAAAAAAAAAGCACCAAACACATTGATTTTGAAGCCTAAACATTTCCCTCACCTTTCCCTCCACAGCCCCAGCCAGAGCGGGTTTGAACCTCTGCCCTACCGCTATTGCCCAGGTAGCACAACCCTGCAATTATCCTGTTTTCATTTCTCGGTGTTTCTTTCCTGCTTGTAGCATTGAAATCAACATTGCAGCTGAGGGAAACGGTACACATAACAGGGAGTTTTCTCAGATGTTAGCATATGCCATGGCCTTGCTACTCAGAAAAATCTTATAAAACCATTTAAAAATCCATGAGTGTGGTGGGAAAAGCCCTCTCCCTCCAGGGGCGGTTGCTCAGTACCATAAAATGTGTTATACAGCTCAGATGGTTGTGATAAACTCAAATTATAGAGGTAACAATACGATCTGGGAAATAAGGCGGCAATCACCCTTCTTCTCAACAGTCATGCTAGCACAGGGCAAAATTAAGGGAGAAATACAGAGAAATGAAACTGGGGAGAAAAAGACAGAATGGTCAGCAGCAGCAGAAATAAGTGTCTCCCATCCTATATAAATAATTCAGTAATAAGATTTAATTTCTAAAATACCTATTTACACAAATGCATTGAAAGACACATGCTCCACCTCAGATCTGGCTGACCTGTTCGCACGACTATGATTCATCACAACCTACATACTACTGAAATAGTTCCTTGTATAATTCTGCCAAGCACAATCACAAATCTGACAAACTGCAGAACTCATGCATGCACATCTTCCAAAATAACATAATATGAAAAGAAACTGTGGACTTTTAGGAGCTGCTTCAATAAAATATCCCTTCTTTTTGACCAGAGTGCAGCTGTGCAGCCACCAGTTGAATATCCGTAGGGTTTATATCTCTATTTGAATGGGATACCCATTCATATCCATGATTTCCAAAGACAGTTTCGTCAAGTAGTGTGCAAAAAGAATGAGACCACTTTGATGTATAAACGTTCTGAATATTAGAACACTGTATATACAAATATTCCATTTTAATATGGAACCAGTGTTTGCTAATGGAAGTTTTGCATTCATGTTAAATTAGATCAGTCCATCATGTAAGTGAAAAATAAACTTCAAATTACACACAGTCCACACTCTATAACAATATAAGCCAAATTTCTCATAAGATATTTGGAATGAGATAGAAGTTAGCAGTTTTCAATTTGCAGGATTCCTGAGACAGAAAGACTAAGACACAGCCTTCCTAACAGACTATTAGTGCCTATTAAAGAATCACAGAAAGTAATCTGAAAGACGTGCCATATTACTATAATTTTGTTTGCATCGAAAAAAGTGGGTGTTTTCCTTTACCTTTGCAAATTCCAAGTGCAGAGACTATTTAATTCTCACTCGGCTCTTCTTTACACTAGCATATTTTTAGGTTATGAAGAACAAACATGAAACAAAAAACTTAATAAAACTTTGCCAAAGTCAAGTTAAAGGAAACAATTTTTTTTTATTATTTTTTTTTTTATTATTCTGGAACAAAAAAAAAAACCGCAGGAAAATTTATGCTCACTCTGTTCTGAAGCTGAAGAAAGTGAAAGCTGATCAGTAATTAATTAGCGGGTCACCTACACCCAGATAAACTTTTACCTCCAAAATATATGCATTATGATAATACTAACTGCTCACCTAAATGGGAGATTTCCTGAGGTTATAAATTAAGGCCACCATCATAAAGAATTACAATCAGTGAAAATTTTGCCTTTGACTTTCATGAGCGTAAGATTATGTTTTAAAAAATTTCACTAAAGTTATTACCAGACTTTTGCCAGCAATGTGACTACTGAGCATTTCCAATGTATAACAAGTCCCTTTAGTTGGGCACTGAAGTTTGCCACTGAAGATAGACACTTTTGTGGAAGCTAATATTATTTTCCTTTTTAAATAACTTCATCAAAATAAGTGGAGTGATTCATAACATGAAATACACATTATGTTGAATAAGGAGGCAAAATATTGGCCTTTCAGAAAATTAAGAGTCTGGTCTGGATCTGCATATCTTGTCAGGTAATTTGCTCAGACAGATAAAATCTTCTGTAGATATGGTTTTTGCTCATTGCCTTTCTAGTAAATCAATCCTTGTAATAGTACATAAAACCTAATCATTATCCAGATGAGTCTCTACTTATCAGGTCATTTGATGACATGCTGCCTAAATGAATCTCATTTATAAAGTCTTCTCTTATCCTTTCAATGCCAAGATTCATGGCTAACATGCCTGAATGTGCAGCATTCATAATTAGCACAAATCCATGTACCAAAACTATTCCTAGATAAATTGAAGAACAGGGAAATATACCTTGTGCAATTGATGCACACATCATGAATGAAATCATTATCGTTTGTGCTGCTATTATCTACTCAATGACACTAAACTTAAGTACAAGACTCATCTGTTACATGACATTTTCAGGACACAAGTGCAGTAATGGTAGAAAGTCGTCACCTCTCATTATTGGCTGTTCTGGGCAGGACCTTCCTCAAGGGAAATGCCATCAAATAGCAATCAGGGAAGAAAACCAGGAATTTATTAAACCATTTTTCCCCTTTTCCTGTTCATGAATTGCCCACGCACAGGTTGACATGTTCTCAATGGAATTCATCATTCAAAATATTTCACCTGTTTCAGTAACAAACGAATGTTGTTCCATCAATAATTTTCAGATGACAAATATTCGCAGCCAAGGTGTGTTCTGTGTTTGTAAGGGATTAAGGTACATGAGGCAGGACTCACCTCATCTACCTTCAGTCATCTAAAAAGCATGGTGTATAGTGCAAAGCAGCAGTTAGATCGCTCTCCAGTTCATATATGCCCTCAGCAGGTTTCTCCAATAATGATTCATCACATCGTGAAGACAGATAACTAAGACACATCGGGAATCTCCCCTTTTGGCGGTTCCTCTTTCTCCATTACTCACAGAGGAAGCATGGATGGCCAGCTTTGACCAGATACCTATGTTTTGGATGGCTAAAGCTTAGCAAGATGAATTCCAACAATAAAATTTTCCTCCTCACTAACATGTCTCACATAACAAACAAATACCATAGTGTAGTCAAATTTAATATTTATTCCTTACTCAATCCTATCTGCCCATAGGAGCCAAGGGGCTCAGTCCAGAGCTCAAATCCCTTCCAGACAGAGCTACGACTATACTCTACCAATTCATCAAGCAGGTAGGAGGAAAAATCTTTCTTCCTCTAAATCTCACTTTTACGAAACATGACTACTGTAAATAAAGATTTCTGTTTCTGACAATACCAAAAATGGTAAAATGCACATGTAGGTCTTTGAATACAACTGAGGCAGAATCTTTAAGCCCTCCTACAACCTGAATTTGCTGTGAGTGGGACTGATTAGAGCATAATTCCTTACACATCCTCACTTACACAAGCCCTATTTGTATGCTTCTCCAGAAACACTTTGGGTACAATTTCTTTTTACCAAGGAAAAGGCATTAACAGAATTCTAACCTAGAAGTGGTTTATTTAGCAGACAGTGCTGCTCCTTTCCTTGTCCAGTTGTGCAGAACTAATCTACAATACATTCTTTCATTTATAAAAACAGATATTCTTTGTCCTGGGGATAAAATATCACTTTTAGAAAGTGTAACCTGTTATTAAGAAACTCTTCACATCAACAGATATTTCCATGCATGTCTTGTCTTAGATTTGCCACCAAGATGAAGCACCTCTGATAAATATTCCTGAGGGGAATCTTTCCGCCCTTATTTTAATGCCTTTTTAGTGTTGCCTTTAGAGATGCAGAGATGATGATATTTACCCAGTCATTTCACCTTTCCCCTTACTCCTGTGAGTGGCTCTGAAAAATACTGGTAATTTCAAGATTTAATTTTGAGCCACTCCTCCCCTAACAAAAATGTTAATGTCATCATCTACCCCAGGGAGCAGATTTTTGCAACAATATTATCTCTTTCTTTTCTGTGACAGAAAAGCTGTTCACACATTGATAACAAATTCTGTTTAGTGCTTTATTATGCACAATAGAAAAATATTAAATAGATCAATAGGAAAATGAAGCTGTTGCAAGTTGATCTCCATGGAGTGAGAAAAATGCTAGGGAAATACGAATTATTAGGAAAAGGGAAAATTAAATTTACACATTTGAGATAATAAGGCATGTCGCTTATCCTCAGTGGTTTCTCTAATCTAGCTTTACTTAATTGCCTTCTTTGTAAAGACATATTGTTTCATTTCTTTCCCCGATGGATCTTTTTTGTTGGGGGAGTATATATTGTAATTACTAGCTCCCAGCATTATCTCTACTTTTATTATAAAATGTCAGAATTCTGAAAAGAAAAATTTCATGCACTATATAATGTCAATCATCCGTCTTTATGAGCTAGAACAGCATTCACTTTGTTCAAAATGGTTCTTAAGGAGGGGAAAACTGTCTTTCATGTATGGTCATTTTTTAAAAGCTATATTCCAATCCAATCTGCTTAGCATAAGAGCATAGCCACAGTTATGATCACCCACTTTAAAGGAGATTTGTGTGTGTCAGTAACAGCTTTTAAGTCTGGACGTACAAAGTCATGCTTGTGAAGAAACAGGAGAGCAAATTTTAATATTTCCCCAAACTTCAAAGCTCTGTTTTCATTTTAGAATCTTTGTGATTAAAATCAAAGCCACTGTTGCTGTGCAGCACTGGAATTTTACTTTGGAAAAATTGACGCTTCCTTCCATCATTATTTCACTTACCAAAGAAATTTCAAAGAGAAAGCTAGCACCTGTTAATAGCTCTTCAACCTTTAACCCCCCAAAACAGCAAAGACATATTATGTTTACAGGGCATTCTGGCCACAGGTGGTATTATCCATTACACGACACAGGGGAAAGGAGATGACTCGGAAATGAAGGAGCAGCTTGTATTTAGCCAAGGGGCAGTGCTAACATCCACACACAGGGCTTGGCTGCCCTCCAGAACTCTCTATTGTTTAGTAAATATTTCTGGAAATGCTGTTTGGCTTTAGATAGGTGAGTATAGATTACAAGATCAGGCTAAGACTCCCACTGAAGCCATGACATTTTGTAACAAAAATGCATCAATCATTGGGAGTTCTACATTTACACATTGACTAAAACGGGCCCTGAAATGTCACTGAAAATACAGAAATCTCCCTGAAAATACTGAAATCTCCCAAGCCAAAACAAGTGAGCAAAAAGATAATATATCACAACTGGTATCGTAGCAGAAATATTTTGATCTCGACCTTACGCCTTTTGAACTGAATAAAATCACTACAACCTAATGAAACTAATGGAATAGCCACAACTTCATTACAATATCAGAAGGTTTTTTGAATATTAAAAAAAATAAGAGAAGTATCTATTCCCAACAGGTTTAATTATTTATATTGTAAAACTATACTTGTCGCATACTTATGAATGCATATTTATGCATAATTCATACAATTTACTGTAAATGTATTATACTTGGTATAATTCATTTACTCTTAAGTGTATTTCCGAATGTATTTGCTGGGGATCATATGCAGATCCCAGAACACCACCTCTAAACACTGGAGTTAACTGACTTTAACCAAGATTCTGCTGCAGTCACCGTTACATTCCTGTACTCAAAAAGACACTTTGGTTTTTCTACGTACAAGTGCCTCCAGGCCTGCATTATCATATTCTGAAGCGGTGAATTTTACATTTTTAACCACATATTACTATGGGAAACAGTTTCATTTTAAAAGCTCTCTGGGATTTTTCTACACGCCTCAGAAATTTTAATACCATTTGCAGGTCCTGAAAATTTATTTACATGTTCCTGTTTTTACTGCTTTGTAAACCTGGCTGTTAAATGCATTGCAGACCTGAATAAGTAAGAGTGAGCTTATTTGGTGAGCGTTGACTGTGTGTTGCAACACATTTTATGCAAGATCACACCTGTGCTCCAATTAGCACTGAACCCTTCTTATGAGAGGTTCTTGAAAATGGACAAGACAACCAGGGCACAAGCAGCTCTGAAATAGCCTGCCAACAGTTAACAGCTTTCACCTATTACCACATTATTGGAAAGGGTGGGATTGCTATTGTTTGTTCTCGAGCACCCAGACCATACAGTTAAAAAAAACCCAAAAACCAAACAAACAAAAAAAAACCCCCACAAAAACAACTCACACCTCTGGACACAAGACACTCACTGAAACTCTCCAATGATCAAATTCAAATCTGATGGGAAGTTTACCATTTTTATATTAGCATTTGGGGTTTTATCCCAAGTCTCATAATATTGCAGCACCAGTTGCTCAAGACAAATGATTAACTGTAGAAAAACTATGTGAAAGAAAGATTGAAGTCATTTCCCACACATCTGAGTGGAAAAGATTAGTGTAAGATGAATACTGGAAAAAATTAAAGAGCATCTTGAATGGCAGTATAAAGCTATTCTTCAGATGAGGTATTTTCAGGGAGCTCACTGTGCTGGAGAACATTATCTAACAGCATACGCCTGGAGTGATTACACATCAGACAAGTCACATTCCTGGGAACGAGGCATCCGATTCCTCTCGTTACTGAGGTTATGCCATCTCACATAAATATTAGAGTCAGGTCTGTGTGGCAGCGTGCATACACCTTCTGTCTTATTGAATCTGCCAAGAGACCATAAGTGTCTCTCCGATTCCTCTCGTTACTGAGGTTATGCCATCTCACATAAATATTAGAGTCAGGTCTGTGTGGCAGCGTGCATACACCTTCTGTCTTCTTATTGAATCTGCCAAGAGACCACAAGTGTCTCCCCTTTCAGGTGACAGCATGAGTTTGAGGGTCACTGAACTTGGGTATTTTTCACTAAATCATGATTGAAGACCAGTGCTACACGGACCATCTCACAGGGACTTGTCGAGGAACAGCCTAATCTTTCTTATTTCATTTTCTTCCCAACAAAGGTGTACAAAGGTTATTAAACTATTGCTAACATGTTACTTATAGTTTGTTTACCTAAATGTTTCTGCTTAGCTACAGCAATGCCCAATGAGTTTTAGAATACTGGCCGGTATAATTTTTATATATGGGTATGCAAGTGGCAGATACAGGGAGTCACTCAAACCTCTGAAGCACATCTGTCTGAGTTTAGGAACTGAGTTTTGTCCCAGCATGTCAAAAGAGACAGTTGCTATTCTGCTGCTGCAGCTGAGGAGGAGGAGGAGGAATGCCCGAGTTAGCACCGTGGGATGAGGGCAGCTTTTTGTTTTCAGACATTTAAGAAAAACCTCGTTGCAGGCACAAGATACACAGACCGTATACCTCACCTCAGTAATAAATCCATACTAAATCAATATTAAAGGAGCTGGAGTATACTCCTGGCAACTTGCAGCCATTAAATACCAGACACTTTATTCCCCTAAAGATCCTTCCCTCTGTCTGGGGAGGGACAAGGCATTTTGCTTGCCAGCTATAATTTAAATGGAGCAGGGTTAATCTTCCAGTATCAGTGCCTCCTTCTCCAGAAGGAAGCAAAATACCTGCCCTCATGAATTAACTGTGTAAGGAGAAGCAGGACAGGCAACAGCACATCGTTATTTCACAGAGAAGACTGCACTAGTCACCAGGAGGCAAGACAGCACCCACAGGCTTGTGTGGCAGAAAATCTCCATTTCATCCAGGCCAGGTTAAATTCTTAGCTGGTACAAAATGGGTGGCATCCCTGAAGTGAGCAAGGTGGGCTGATTGGCACTACCGAAACAGCTCCAGTTTTACATTGTCAGGAGGATCTGGGTGTTGTGAAACCAATGATCTACCCAGACTCCAGCAGTATGAGCTCAGACAGGTGAAGTATCAGCTTGACTCTAGGCTGTCTGAGTGCCGGCGAGCTCCTCAGACCACGCTCTGCTATTTTGCCACCTCCACTGAATTATCGTTACAAAGTGAGCCGGACAATTTATGGCTTGCCAATGCACGCACACCTGTTTTGTATTTAACCTGTCTGCCTGTGTCCAAAAATGGGTTGTTTGGCTACATCCAAGGATACATGACCTGGTGTTTTCTCCAATAACACGGGTGCCAGTGGAATTAGTTTGATTTTCCCAAGACATTAGAAAAGTGACATCTGAGGTACACCCCAATTACATATTTTCCTTTGGCTGTTTATGAATATTATCCGCTGGACTTTTGAAGTTTTGTCCAACATCTGTAGCTCTGTATACGTAACTGCACAGTAGTTTATACAGTTCTACCAGTGGTAAAATAACTTCAAACTATGCTTCAATCACTTGTGGTTAGAACATGATTTTTAAGAGAATTTTTTTTTATTACATAAAAAGGAATTATTTCACTTGAAGTACTCAGTCCCTTGCAGATTTATGGCATATTTAATTAGTCATTTGGAGTGCAGATCACTACATTCACTAAGGATCAATATATAGCAACTGACTGCAAGCTGGTAAGAAAATCTGGTTGAGTTTATAAGGACAGCTGAAGCTCACATCTAAACTGAGAGGGTGCAGACAGGAGACATGGAAACACGATCTGCCCCCAAGCATCTGCTACTGAAGGCTTCCAGTGAAGCAACCAGTTCAGCCCGGCAGCAGGAAAGCTGGGTGATGCTGGCCAGCCTGGCCAAGCAGAAACCACACATTCCCATGGAGCAATTTGGCTCTGCTGTCACTTTGTGCCCTCCAAAAACGGTGAACAGCTCTACGAAACTCTCCACCTGTACCAAGAGGATTGCAAGCCTCCATTTCTCTTCCTCTGTAATAACCTACATATTTGGATTGTGGTTTGCTGCACTTAATGCGACACCTGGCACAGCAGAGCTGTGACTATGTAGGACTCATAGCCACTATCACCATCATAAAAACAAACCAGCTACTTTATAAAATACATTTTTCTAGTTTGGGTATTAACATGAATTATCCAGCATATGAAATAGGACCAGAAAAAATTCTCTCAGCAGAATAGTCTCCTTCCAACTGCCTACAATTCCTTACGGTGCACAAGTAAGAAAAACAAAGTTTAACACAAAATAAACTCGTATTTATTAATGCAATTCCAGGAAGAGCTTTATTAAGGGGCCAGAAGTTAAACTGCATTCTAATGGGTAATAAGAAAGGCTATATACTACAGTTTCTGGTAATATTGGCTTAGATTTAGACACAGAGCTAAGGTAACATTCTATTTCTCTTCTTTCCTATGAAAGGCTATTGAAAACACTGGAGAATAAAAGAGACTGTCATTAGTTGTCATACTGTGTCTATAACTACTTACTTTGTTCCTGAAGCCATCACCATGATAAATTTGTAGTTTTTCCCATCTGCCAGGAGTAGTAATGTGCAATACATTTAACAACTGAATTTGCATATAGAAAGTATCATTGACCTTTGAATTTAAAAGGACAAAGATTTACAAGGACACCCTTTTGAAGCAAAGTGCTTAGTTTGGGAAAAATAAAACAGCAGAAGAGGAATAAAACACACAATTTCCTGCACATCGAAAAAGTTGCAGGTTTTACAAGTAAGATATTCAAAATCCCTGTGAAATAGCTCCCTCACGAGCAGCCACATAAGAAAGGAAACAACTGTCAGCTACAAGGAAAATACTACAGCAGGACTTGTAACGTGTTTGGCGTGGGCTAAATTGGATGCTGAAGCACATGTGACTGAGCCAGGAAGCAACCTCTAGGCTTGGGTAAATGCAGGGTGACAGTCCGTGCTCTGCCTTTAAGCATTTATTTACAGGGCTGTCTGGTGACAGAGGAGCCGTGCAGGACCTGCAGAGATGCATGATGAGCACAGGGGAATGCAGGGCTTCCCAGCACTGCTT
>NW_010137225.1:0-15181 GCF_000699245.1 Pterocles gutturalis | reverse complement strand
CCTCTGCTTCCCCTGCCACTGTTGGAGCCGCACGCTCTCGTTTGAAGCCAGTTTGCATCCAGACAGTGCAGAGCATGGGCAAAGCATGCTCATGGCAGCCAGCAGCAGGCTTTCTAAAGAGAACGTAAAATTGCACTTAGGAAAAAAAAAAAGCACACTTAATTTTTTTTTCCAATCCTGAGCTGCATCAGGGTCCGGGAAAGCCCTTTCCCCCGTTCAGGCAGTTATACAGTGCCAGACCATCACACCTCCGGTTGACTCTCCGAACTGCCCCCGGGGAGCAGCACAACCACAGGCACGATCCCGATCCTGGTCAGCCCAGGCACAGGCTGCACGTCCATCCTGCCATCCGCCCATGCCAATATTCACAGTTTTCAGAAAGTTTTCAAGTGTCATTGTCTACGTAGGGGAATCTCTCCAGATTCCCTCTCCAGTTGCCTGTAGTCATACAGCAGATCAGACCTGGATTTGGAACCCACTGGTGAATCACCACCACTCCAGCAAAAACTGTAAACTCTGACTCAGAAAATTAGGTTTGAGCAAAGTGAGTTGAATCGATACCGAACCAAGGCTTCAGTGTGGAATCTGACTCTCACTCTCCAGCTTGCTTTGGCAACACATTACGAAGAAAAGGAAACAAATATCTCAGTGTCCACTAGCAGTGACACAAAGGGAAAGTTGAACTAAATTAGAGTCAAAGCATCTCAAAGTTAACCTTGCGACTTCAGCTGAGGTGCAACATGTACACCGACAAAGCCACTGATCTCTGGCATTGCATAATGTAGCAGAAATGTTCCTAGATAAAAAATCCTCTGCCCTCCATCACACGCAGACAACTCCACCAGCTTCTCTTCCAGGTGAGCAAACTGCGCAGCAGAGCCATGTCCCCCTGCTGAGACACGGCCACGCACAGGAGGGACTGAAGAGTCACAGCTCACAGCCTCCCTCCATCAAACTGCATCATCCCTCTCTGATGGATACATTTTTATACAGGCCATGGAAAAGTGACCATAAAAACAGGGAAAATATTGATCAATAAAAACTGCTTGCAGTAGATCCTCAGGAAGAGCAAACAGTAAAACTACAGCTTGGCACGGGCCTGTTAGAATGGAGAGAGGAATAAATGAATGCTTTCATAGTCTTCTGATTTCATCAACAATATTGATATAGAAACATAGCAGTCAGAGCAAAAGTCCACTTAACAGTATTTTTACTGCAGTTACGAGCAAGTTCCTAGGAAAAAGGATGGCCCTGATAAGTTTATATAACACTTCTCCCAATATTCTCCCAGACAACAGCCTGGCTCCCGGGATATTCAGTGTGCAGTTTCCATATATTCAGGAACACGCAATGAATTTCTCTTCCATACAGCTGTCCAGTTCTGGACCAAAACAATGTTAACTCTTAGCACAGCACCCATGACACTCTTCAACAAGGAGGTCAACAGCTTTAACGAACTACTGACTGAAGAGCTGCCTCCCTTCACTTATTTTGATCCTGGATCTTAGTACTATTGTTTCCAAGGCCTCTGTTCTTGCACTGAAATAAACAGTGAATATTTGATTACCACCTACTCTGTCCACAAACAGGGAGAAAAAAAAAATTGTGCATGTCCTACTTGTTCCTTACACAGAAGCCATTTTGTACCTATGATGAACTTCACTGTCCTTCCCTGAACCTTTCAAATTCTCGATTCTTTTTTAGCAGAAAGGACCAGCACTTCACACAGCATTCAAGATACAGAAAACACACCAAATCATTATTATGCCACCGAGTAAAATATCTTGTTAATTCTGTCCTAATAATGTCTACCATTTGATTTGCTTTTTTGAACTGCTACTGCCATTGAACAGGTGTGTTTGGGGAACTATGTTTCATTACTAAATCTTATTCCCAAGTGCTCATTCCAAATTCAGACAAAGAGTTTCCAAATAATTCCCACTTCTAGCAACTCAGTCCTTTTGTGAATCTGCAACAGGCAACCTGTGGTGAAGCTGGCACACCTGGGATACAGTGCTGCATTCAAACTTCAGAATCTATTGAGGGGGTGGCGTTTTTGGAGGAATATAAAACACATTTCATATTGACAATATTCAAATTAATGAAAGTAAGAACAAACTATAAATCCCAAGATATTCCCAAGAGGATGTATACAGACTTCTCTCTCTCTTTAACCTATCTCTACTGATGTCCTTTTGTTAACATTAATTTTTGTATTGTCAATAGTTCTTCCAAACAACTCTTAGGAAGAAATTACTATAGTTCAGCTTAGCACGTCATGAATGAATTATTCATAAATGCCAGTTTGTCTCATAAAAACTTAAGATATTGTTTAGAGCATAATAATAAATATTACTTTAACATAGACTGCACAGCCCTGAACTCCTACACTACAATACTTCCCAGTAAGCTATGTTGATTCAAGATAAAATGACACTTGCAAAAGCAACTTTAAAGTCTTAGAGATGAAGAACTATTGAATTCTGAATTTCTTAGAATGTAGTTGTTTACTCATTCTTAAAAGGGTTTACCCAGACTTGTTACTGCATCCCCTTTCTATTGTCCCTGGAGCACCCTGTGTGACTTCAATGTACCCAGCCATATCTTTACCCCTCTCTGTTTACAGCACCAAAGAAAAGAATCAACGTACTATTTTCTTACAATATACTCCCTTGTGACTCAAACTGCACGTGCGTGTCTCTCCTATACTTTAGTAGTGCCTCCTCTCTGCTGTCCATCAAGAGATTTCTGTGCATTAGCACCTGTGTTAGATTTTCTGGCACGTGTTGCATTTATTTGTTCTTACAGAAAACTTACAGTTAATACCTGAGCAGCATTTAATTTTAAATAGATATGAAGACTTTCTCAAATCTAGCCAATTCTTTGCTGAATCCTCATATTCAATAACTGCATCTGGTATGAAAAAATGTATTGAAATCTACTTTTCACAACTATTTCTCTAACACTTTCTGCATTAGCAAACATCTGCTGTGAAGAGCATTTTCTGGAAAGCATACAAGCCATACAAGCAGCAACAAAAGGGACAGGAGCTTTTGACAGGACAAAAAAACAGGGAGAATTGTCAGAGGTGTTTGCTTAACTCGACAAAGCAAAACGGGACTGCAAAGTGATGAATCAGGTTGAGTAACATCGGTAGGTGTAGTTCCACTCTTATCTTTCACCAGATGTGAGTTTGGTCTGCTGGCTGGAAGATGTGTCATGGCTTGGGCTCATACACTGAACATATGGTGGAGTTAGATTATGAGCAGCGAGAGAAACTCTGTCTCTACACAGTGACTGTGGTCAATTTTCCCTAAATCTGCCTGCTATTGGCTCAGTAACAAAAAAAAAAAAAATCAAACACCTGTGTACCAGATACAGAGCTGTTTAAGTGCCAGCACCGATCCATCTGCAAAGCACATCATTAGCCAGCTTCTTTTCTTTGGGTGAGATGCAAGACAGACTCATTGGAGCAAACCCACAGCACCACTAACAGAACATTATGTGTTCCCAGCCTACTGCTCTCCACTTCTTTCTTTGCCTTTTCATGCTGCCATAATGGTGATGAACAGTAATAAAATATTAATTTCTCTCCTCCTCATCAGGTAGTTCTCCAGGCCCTGGACCAGCATATGCTGTGAACCTCATCCCCTCTTCTTTACTGGCCCACCTGCCACTCTATTGGCAGATCTTTCCAGCCTGTTGTTCCCTCATTTGACGTCTCCTCCTGCACTGCAGACAACTGAGATTTTTCAAAACTATTTTTATGCTACTGTACTGGGTCTGGCTGGGTCGCAGAGGTGCTTCTGGGAGAAGATTCCAGAACCATCCGTTCCTTCCTGTCCCTCCTGTGACTTACTCTGGGAGCACAGTGTCATCCAAGTCATCGTATCTCACAGTTCATGCTATGATCTATTTAGGATGAGATTCATTTAGGATTCATGACTGTCTTTCCTCACAATTACACAGGCACATCCTATATAACTTTACTATTCTTTCAGAAGTAAGATGCTGTAATGATACATCATCATCGTGTAAGAAAAGGTTTATGAGAAGACGGCATCCTGTTCACTCTGACAAAGGCTGAAGAGGAATATTTCTCTCAGTTATGTTCCTAACATGAATAAAAGAACAGAAGTCAACAGCTTGTGCAGTGCTGATTAGACATTATCACCCGTTAATTTGCTGAAGCTGAGACTATTCCAAAGCTTGGAAAGATCTTGTTCGTTGCAGGTGCACACAAAGCAACTTAGGCAAGAAGCAGCAGGCGTGAACTGACAGGGAAGACTGTTGGCTGTGGCAATGCAGATGTACAACACCATAACACATTTAGGCCATCAACTGCTTTCTGAAATAGCATTTGTGCACGCTCTCAAGGACCAGAGACAGAAAGCTCCTTGCTGTTGAGCACCACATTTCACTGATGTTTCGGTTGGTCCCTGAGATCTAGATCTATCAATCCCATAAAAAAACAAACAAACAAACAAAAAAAAAACACCACACACAACCACTCTCCCAAAACCAGCCTCACACACAACTAATAAAAACACAACCTGAATCATCTGCAGGGACTGCACGGCCTTGAAGCTGCAATCCTGACTCAACATCTGCTAAAGTCAGCAGCAGTCTCTGGCATGAGGCATAAAAAGCCTAGATGAGCTGGCCACTGCTCTTCAGGAGCCCAAACATGTCCTGACCTTGCTCTACCCATTTTCCATGCCTTCCTTGCATCCCTCTACATAACAGGGCTTCCCAGTACATACAGTACAGGGTACAGCCAGGCACAAACTGGTTTTACCAGCCTTCATTCCCAATGAACAGACCCAAATTCAGATGCCTTTATTTCATGTTGTTTGGCTTTCCCTTAAACCTGTTCTGGTCTTGCAACCATTGGCCCTAGATCAACACGGTTTTTCTTTCACTGGTTTCAAATTTACCTGCAGTAGCTTTCATTTGGTGAAGTTCCTATCATCATCCTAGCCAAGAAAGTGTGAAAAAAGGAAGGCTGAGCAATTCCTCTTGCACCTTTCACAGCCTTAAGTGCTTGTTACCTTTCTGAATGCTAAATCAAGGCAGGCAGTGCAGCTAAGGAAGTGAGCTGCATGCTGAGGCATTTGCCAGGAATTCACTGCACTCAGAGGGTTCAGTAACATTTCCACACACCTAAACATGTAATATCTGCATCCAAAAAAATACTATCCAAACTAAAACACATATCTGGAGTACTCCCTGCATATGTAAGAGAAAGAGAAATATCAGCCCAGGTTTGCTCAAAACAAAAAAGAAGTAGAGATTTTCCTGGGGGTGTTGTTGTTCATGTCTTTGTTAAATTTTAAGATTACAGTTCAGTTTATCTTCCATCCCTCACTCCTAACCTTCTGACACAAAGATTTGCAGTATCAGAGCTATCAGGCTGTGTTTACTTTTATATTTATCCCAGGACAAAGGATGCAGTTCCTTTGACCAGTTTATTAATAAATGGCTGTTAGTTTTCTTATCTGCTTACTCCCGTTTACAATTATTCAGTTGTTATAGCTACATGTAAATATCAACTCACACATGGGAAGGGTGCTTTTATGGAAATGAGACTTTCTCATCTCTGTGAATAGTGATGAATCCTGAGGCTGAAGAAGGTCACAGTTAAATGTGAAAGGAAGAATGAATCAAAGTACCTCCAATCTTATATTTGCTCGATACACCATCCAAGGAAGTCAGCACAATTTCTTTCCAATGGGCTATGGAACAGGTCCAAATCCAGTCCCCTGATCTCTTTCACAGGGACCTAACACACCTCCCAGTACAGAAAGATAAGGCAGAATTTGCAGATACAACACAGAGAGAGAAGGAATGGCAGAGTTGTTAACAAAGATGCAATTTCATCATAGCAATTTCCCTGGACTAAGCTAAACTCCGATGGCGTTACTGCTAAAAAGGGCAGTTCTGTCATACTCCCCACTCCACTAATCCCCATCACCTCTCCTTTGCCAGAGTACACTTACCACACAACTTCATACAATACTAACCTGGTACCAAACTAACCCAGCAAAAAAACACCTTTTTTTGTTGTTTTCATTACTGTATTTAGAACATAAACCCTTTCTGAACGAGAACACCAAACACGATTCATTGCGTGGCCACAGTCACTAGGGCAGAGGACACAGCGAGCCTGCAGGGATGCCCTTATGGCATCGTCATGATCTTAGGTCTGCTTCAGCTGACTATGAAATTTCCCTCTTATTTGTAGAAGTCTTTTTCTGCAGCATACCAGACATGTACAGGATCGAATACCTTGCTGTAAAAGAGGCAAAAGGAGAGTGAGGGAATCTACTGCCAGAAATATCCATCCTCCCTGCTTCTCCCAATCCCTATGTTCAAATGAGCCTTTTTACACCACCTGCTTTAGCTACGGAGTAGCCATCAGGATTTCGTTCTACAGAACCTTCTTGGATGACGCTCTGAAAAAGGCTTTTGACTCCCTCTCTTTAATTGTTAGAAGAGCACACACAGAAAAGCTTGAGGTTTTGAGATAGCAAGAGACATTTTGTTCAAAACTAGGATTACTTGATAATAAACCCATTTGCAAGCAGATAAATGCCAGCAAAGAGACTAGAAATAGGAAGTGTCTGTTAAATTAAGCAGGTTACTGACCAAAAAAAGGAGATTTGGATTTAATTTGAACAAATAAACCAGGGTTTAAAGGTTATTGTACTAAAGCAAAGTAAAAGACAAAGCAGACTGTTATCCCATTCAATGCAATACGCAGTAAATGAAAGAGCTGATATTCCTACAGTACATATTGATTATCGTATTATTGTGTACCGTGTTTGGTGCTGGTAAATATTTAAGCACATTATTACTCTTCAGAGGATACAGAACAGAAGACTCAGATTAATTTCAGACCTCATGTTTAAATTCTTCTGCCAGACTGAGAGCTCTGGGTATACAAAGAGGAAACCTCATAGTAAGCTGATTTACCCAGAGAAGCAGAGATACTCTGCTGATCTAAACAAACAACTTGACTTCGCCACTGTTTTGATTGGGCACTCAAAGTAAACCATAATGAACTCAAAAAGAATAGCTCCGTGGACCAACCCCAACATTTATAAGACACAAGCATTATTATTTCTATATTACAACTTGGGAAATTAAGATAAAACACCAAGAATCATTGTTACTAAAAGAAACACAACTTTGTCCTGATGATGTTCAGATCTGTCCTGTCAGATGTTCAATTTTTGCTCTGCACTGGACATCCTTTTCAGTTCCACACCTATTCCCATCACTTCTCCATCTTTTCCCTGTGACCACATTACTTTCAGAGAAGTTATCCAACACCTATTCTTAAAACAGAGAACACTGCTTTGTTGTAGCCCTGCCATTTACTGCCTTTATTTTGTCCTGTATAGATGGAAAGAAATACATAATCAAATATGCATGGGCATTTCTGCTGGGTATTTCCAGGCAGTAGCCAACTTCTGCATTATCTTTCCCATCAAAGGGATACAGATGATGCACACCAGAGAAACAACACAAGAAGAGATGAACAGAATCATTCAACTTCCATCTAAAATACAAACAGGTAGCAAAAAGAAAGCTGTCCATGTACCAACTTCTGCAGATGGTACAGAGGGAAAAAAAAGTGTCATTTTTTACCTTCCTATTCCTAAGTGCTTTTCAACAACGTGTATTAATTTCTTCTGAAAGAAGGATAGGATAATTGCATGCAGTCTTTAATATTAATTGCCATGTAAGCTGTTATGAAAAGGTTTGCTATCTCACAACTCCCACACAGGTAAGCCTAGCCGCAGCCACCTTGGTGCCCAAGGCAGCACTCCACAGCAAAAGATGTATTAAATCAATAGGCCAGCAGTAAGCCTTCTATTTAAAAAGCCTTGTTCATTGCATGTGATCTGAACACAATGAACTAACATTGCTACCTGCAATTGAAGGAGCTTTTAAAAACTGTGGGATAGCACTCAAGTCAATGCATCAACCACTTGAATTTCTTTAGCAACCTTTATCTGGATAATTCTTCATAAATTCTAGAAGACAGAAAAAGGTACTATAGAAAAAAAAAAGGCAATTTCCAAATTTTATTTTATAACCAATAAGAACTTAGAAACAATTCTGGAAGAATTCGGCAGATTAAGACATAGATTAGATATTAGGAGGAAGTTTTTTCCTGTGCGGGTGGTGAGGCAGTGGCCCAGGTTGCCCAGAGAAGCTGTGGATGCCCCATCCCTGGAGGGGTTCAGGGCCAGGCTGGATGAGGCTTTGAGCAACCTGGGCTAGTGGGAGGTGTCCCTGCCCATGGCAGGGGGGTGGAACGAGATGATCTCTAAGGTCCCTTCCAACCCAAACCACTCTGTGATTCTACGATTCTATGACAAACATCCACACCCACCCTTTCTCCCCATCTGAGAGAGGCCAAAATGCCCCGCTTCTACACAAAACACTTCCTATACAGTTACAGAAGGGATAAACCTGACCTGTACGTTAGACTGGACTACACCAGAAAGAGCTGGACCTGTACAGCAACAAAAAATTAATGGTGATGCAGGAAGGACATAACAATGGCCAGAAACTGCCCCACTATTCAGGTACAATCATCCTCCCAGCCTTTCCCCTGGGCTCCTGCTTGCCCAGGCTCCCCTGTTACACCTCTGTGCCAGCCACATCCAAGGCCATTTTTTGGCTCGTTTTGTCCAAAGTAACACCCAACACCATTTTTCTAGTACTACCTGGAAACTACTTGAATTACACCACATATCTTGGGCTATGGGGTTAACTGAACTCTCCAGACCCACCTCTTCCCCTCTTACCACCTTTACATGCACAATTTGCCTGTTTCTCTGGTCTCCAGGTGTCAATACAGGAGTGACACCTTGGGTGTGAAGGATGCTCCCTGATGTACCACACTGCAGAGCCATCTGTTTATTTGCTGTATTGCAAAGATTTAATTTTTTTCTACATTCTACTACTTACTGTTAAAAAAAAAAAACCCACTATATTCTTAACAGTGCCCACTATCACCAAATATAATGCACTTAAGCTGTCACCTTAATGCTCAGTATTTATTTGAATTAGATCCCATTGTGCAGTCTGACTATTTAAATGGGAGTCACTTCTTAGACTGCAAAGTAAGCAGATGCCAATGCAGTTCTCTGAAATGTGTTTCCATTTTATCTCATTGCATAGGTTTCCACTTTCTTAGGGCCCTCTCCTCATCAATACCTCCTCTCATTACGTGATCAAATCTTTCCCTTTTGTCAGAAGAAGCATATTAGTCATGTGTTGTGAGAAAATTAGACAGGAAAGTCTAGAGATGTTAATCTCTTCATCTAACTACTGGCCACTAGCTTTCAGTCATGACAAATGATGTCTGAAAATTATCCTAAAACTGTGGGGGTGTGTGTGTGTCCCCCTTGAAAACTCTTTGCTGGATTATATCTGTCAGATTTATCTATCAGTTCTCTGTAAATCAATTGTTGTTAAAGAATGTTATCCATCTACAAAAAGGATTACAACAACCATTAAGTTTCTGTTAGTGCTGCTTGAGAAATAATGAAGAATGAGTTTTTTTCCTAAGACAAGCAGCAGTGAAGTTTTGTTAAAACAAATTTTTTGAAAAAGTGCTATAAACTTTGTAAGAAACAATCTTTTTCAAAAAAATTCAAAGCTTTTAAAATCCAATTTAAACTGCATTTCAATAATTTCTTGGTTCAAATTCTGAAACAAAATGAAATAAAACCGTACAATGGAAATCCAACATGGTTAAAAATTGCATTAAAATGTCATGTGAGGATATTACTCATGAGGATATTGGAGACTTGGAGATAAAAGTAACATTTTATACTCCTTCTCAAGCCAATTTCAAAATGGAACATTAACTATGATGGGTCGAGTATCTCTGTAATAATTGAATAAAACAGTCATTAAGAACCTAATTTCTTGTGTAGTCTGTAAGATTTCAGATTTTTAACTAAATGAGGAATCAATGGTAAGCTAAATTGCAAGAAAAATTATTTGATGTTGCAGTACTAAACTCAGTAAAAGATAAACTCACAAATTTATTTCAGTTAATAAGCTAATAGGGTCACAAATGCATACTCACCCACAAGGTAAGTAAAATTATCAACTGAAACAGTATTCATGAAGTAAACCAACCGTTCAGCAAGCATCAGGCACTCCCCTCTTCAAGGCAGGAGACTGATACACAGCACTCAGCATTTCACCACCTTTTTATTTGGGTGCAGCCAAGAACTTTTTCCAGCCAGTTATTGCGCAGTGCAGTAAGTACTTCTGAGCATACGTGTAACTTGCCTACAGACTCTTGGACTGTGATACCAATGTGTGCAAAAATGCACCCCAAATCCTCAGGGTCACCACTGACATTCCTAGTCACCAGCCAAGCTTTTTGTACCCTGGGTAGGGCCAGACTGGCTCTGCCAGGGACTGACTCTGCTCACAGTCCCACCAAGGAGCCCTGGTGAAGGATGTCACACAGATACAACCACCACACAGGCTGAGATACTAATTTTACAGGTTTTAAGAGCCTGACTAGGAGGCTGCAGCCCAGCCTGGCTGCTATGAGATGTCCTGTGTTTGGGTGAGTTTATGAGAAGCCGGTAGCAAACGGGGTATAATGCACTGGGACCGGTGATCAGCAACAACTTCTAATAACCAGTGAGGGCTTGAGGAGAGACTACTGCTTAGCCTAATTTTAGGCTGGAAAATGCTTATGTTCTAGGATCACAAATCAAGCCAGTTATAAATAATTCAAAGGCACTTGCTGTGAGACACACTATATGCAGCCACTGGCAGTACTCTCCAAAAACAAGAAATTGTGGTACTGATAAGCTAAGTGCAACTTAATTTTCCTAAAACCCCTTTAGCTGCAAAACCCTGGTGTTAGCAGTTGCTGGTTTACTGTAGTCAACAGCACTTCCACACTAAGACTGAATTTCCCTCTTTGACCTTACGCTTGACTTAACTGACAGTTGAGGGACCTTGTTCATCAGTTAAGCTCACGCTGCTGCGTTCTCGGGCTGTTTGCACCACGCTGTCGCCAGCCAAGTAATCAGGGCACCCACACCCAATGCACAGTGAATTCTGCTCCTGTTCCAGTCGCTGCTCACTGATCTACTAATCCAATTTGGGGTAATGAGAAAACAGCAAGACAGCCTGCAATAGGTCAAAGACAACACCTAAATAGTCAGTGACACCTCCCCCCAGAGCCCTGCTATGATATTAGATAGACACAGTCACCAACAGGAGGATTTCCTGTGCTCCTTGAGTCAAAAATGGTCAGTGCTGACCAATTCGTTCCCTGCATTACTGTCCAAACAATGACACACAACATGATAAAAAAACCCACTTGAAACAGAGTTTAGTCCTGATCTCTACTCATGCAGGCAACTGAATAGAGCAAGTACGATTTGGCCCTAAAGCTATCGGTGAGCATCCTCTCCCGTTGCTATAATCCCACCTGAAAGCACAGGGCACGGCAGGCTGCTGGAACATGCATATACAAACCAAGGTATACGTAAACCAATGTACCTGGAGTCATGTCCCAGATTGTGGCTGCGTGCTCTAGTACAGAAATCAGCTCTGTAACAAGCCATTTAAATATTTTTGATGTATGCAGTGAGTTAATAATATCTAAAACCACTTTATCAGCAAGAGATTGCCCAAGATGATACAGGAAGCGTCTGGCAGTGCAAGAAATACAGCGTATGGTTTCCAAGTCCAGCAAGCGGCATTTCATTTGTGCTTCCACCAGCAGCATATGTGACTGTGGCCACTCACAGCTGGGAGAAGATGCAGATGATTATCCACCGAGTTCTGAGGTACAAATGAATAATAGAGCTATTCCAATTTAAAGCCCCAGATGGAGAATTGCTTACCAGTGCCTGATAGTATAAAAGTTCTACCCTCCCATCATATTTCCCATGGGAAGCAACATAAATGCTTCTTAACTGGAAGTTCTGCTACCAAGAGCTAGTTTTCCCTCACGCCTTCAGAAAGCCCATGCATCATGCCGCTTTTAACGAGCGGTTTATATCACATCCGCTTCTAATGGTTCTGTGAGAAAACACCAAATTACAACAGCAAAGCACCAACCGCTTGCAATGATTACAGCTACAATGAACTCGCTGTATGCATCAAAAATACTGATCAGGCAATGAATGGTGGCACTGCCAAGAGCAAGAAGTGAAGGGCCTTAGGTGCTCAGGCAAATGATGAAAAGATAAAAGTCAGAGTGACTACAGGAAAAGAAAAATGCCCTTTCTCTGAGCATCTTGTAACTTCAATGCTGAACAAGGTAGAAATATCTACCTGCTGCCATAACTTACAAAAGGCTACTCTCAGCAGAACTTAAACATTTCCCATGCACAGTCTTCACCAATAAAAAGAAAAAAAGTCATAGAGATTCTATTCCAAACTACAATATGCACCAGTGATTTCCAAAACAGCAGGCAAAGCAGATGTTGTACTAACTTCCATGCAACAGCATGTGACAGCCACCTTGACTGTCCTTTTCCGGCCATTTAATTCCGTTACTGGGGGAAGCGGTGACACTGACGCATCTGCAAGTTCTATGTGTTCCCATAAATCAAACACTTATATATCTTTTTTTTCCCCGGAAAAATATAAACCCAATTTGGAAGATGCTTAACAGGATATCACAGTGTCAGAAGCACCAGCAGGTGTGATGTTATGTAGCTCCAACCCGTCCAGAGCAAACAAACTGCTTGATAACGCCGAGCACTGGAACATGACTGTGGATTCACACTGCTGTGGGGGAAGTGGGGAGTTTAGCCCAATCAAGTTCTAACATGGGAAGATTCATGAGGGTGACCCAAGAGGAAATTTGTCAGCTGCAATAAGCTGCCAGTGGTTCTGTCCAGCTACAGACCTGCATACAGGTCATCTTTGCTTCCCAACATCCAACATCAGTCACAGGTAACAAAGATGAATTATCAACTTTATTTCTTTTTTTCAGCAATGGTTTTGTGCTGATATGGGTTATCTACAATGCAAGAGTTAATATAACATAATTTACCTTTAACCAAAAATAATCTGCACAAACCACACATGCATAAGACTGTACTAGTTCCAAAGACATAGGGGAATCCAAGATAGACAAAGGCCTCAAGGTATTACCTTCCAGATAAAAAGGCAATTGCAGAGGGAACGAGCCAAAACCAAATGATATTAAGAACAAAAGAAACAAATCAACTTTACAAAGACAGTAGTCTCGCTTTCCACAGCTGAGAATAAAGAGCAAGATTTTCAGTCCAAGACATTCTCTTCTCCTTTTCTCAAAAGCCCTTCAGTCTTCCCCTCTCTGTAATTTTTCTTAGGGTGAAAAATGAGTAAGAAGAAAGAAATCTGTGCTTTTAACCAGGCAGAAATAAATGCATTGTGCAATATTGCTGTTGAAGTTCAAGACTAGGGGAATCCAGTTTGTCACAGTCACTTTCAATGAACACTCCAGTTCATGATAAGTTTCATAAAAACTGCTTAATTCAACATTTATGAAAGTACTGAAGATAGATGAAAGGGTGTAGAAATAGGAATCTCGCCAATCAATCATCCTGTTGAAAATGAGCACTCAGAATGATAAGAATGAAGATAGGCTTTTCATGTACATATGGCCTGCTAGCTAGAATGATTGAATATTCTTGCATTTTTAATCAAAATGTTCCTACCATTGCACTAGGACATGCAAATTATTTTCTTCCACCACTGAATATTAGCACTTTTTTTCCCCCTGGGATTAAGTTGCTTGCAATGTTCCCAATGAGAAAAAGGAAACATCCTGTGTGAAAAGGTGCTTGATAGAAGATTGACTGAGGAAAAACTTTTTGTAAAAAACTTTTAGAAATAAATGCTCAGAAAGGAACCCAGAGGCCCAGCTTTCAAATAGCATAACAAAGGAGAACAAAGTGGCATTATGCCAGATCACACAATCTGAGTATCAAACTACTTATGCTAGAAAAGTTTTGGGGCAGAGACTACCATTTAAAAATGAATTTTTATAGTTCTTTGCACAATAAAACTTTGCCAGAAATTATGCTCCTAGTTAGAATGCTACAAAGACTATTGATAACAACCTCAGTATTCAGGTGAAACCATGCTAAAAACACTGAGACAGGGCATATTGCGCTTCTTCTCACTGTGAGGTTTTTCATGGATTAAGAGCCCAACCTGTAACGGAGCTGGGAATTTAACTTAACAATTCATCTCTCAGGGCTCCAACCTATGAGCAATGGAGAGAAAAGCCTTACTTATTAGCTCCAAATAAAAAAAGAACTTCTTCTGTCCTTTCTTTACAAAAAGAACCACGGGAGATCAGCCCAACTCAGTGCAAAATGTAGCTGATAAGAATTTTCCTATTCCTTTCATGTTTCTGGAGACTCCAAGAAATAGATTCAAGTTTCTAGAAGAAAAGAAAGAGAACCCAAGCTCTTTTGATTTTAATATTAACCTATTTCCCGTTCAATTAAATTGTAAAATTTACAGTTTGAGACTTAAGGGATAACATATGGTGTAATAAACAGTATTATCAGCTTGATGAGTTATTGCAAACAACCACCCAGATTACCAAACTATTTCCATGGAGCTGAAGAAGCTGGAATTGAATGCAGATTCACTGTAACTTCAAAAGTGGGAACATTTATCACAGTGAAGTTTTGATCAATTTTTGCCAGTTAATACCCTGTAAGTGCCAATGTTATCTTTCTATGCTTGGAATATCTAGTTGAAAGATAATTATTCCCTTAAAAGTTTGATTGTTCCCATTTGACTAATACAACACAAGTTCATAATTTGTAAATAGTATGAGCCAAAGGCATTGGTACAGTGCCAGCACTTCAAATAATCTGCATTGGATTCTCAAATACTTCTGACTCCTCTGCTTCTTCAGTCCTGCAGACAGAGCAGAAAAATTAAAAAAGCTGAAATAATACTAGTAAATTATTAATAGAGATATCTAGGGTCTTTCACAAAAAGCTTTACAGAATGGCAGCTACGTCTGTTCAAACAAACCCCTATTGCCTGTTTCTTCATTTGGTGCAACAGAACAGATCAACCTCATTCATCTCAAGAACTTCAAACCTCCAACAGAATAGCATTCGCACTAGGACATCCTGTAAGAAACATTTAACTGCAACTA
>NW_010137224.1:0-541 GCF_000699245.1 Pterocles gutturalis | reverse complement strand
CCATTAAATAAGGCAAATCCCAACCCTGATAATCTACAAGGGGCCTGCCACCAGCAGTAAAGGTCCTATGGACAACATGGTATTCCTTGGGCAATCAGGAAAAGCAATGAGACAGTCCCCTACCCCGAAAAACACTAGGCCTTATACCCCAGTGGCTTTCTTGAGAAATGCTAAAACTCTGTATCCAGGTACAGACAGGATGTTTACCTTAACCCCTGAGAGGTTATTTTACCATTGGTCCTACTAAGAGAGATGATATCAGCATCTGACAAAGCATACAGCAAAAGGGATGAAAAAACACTCCAAGATTCCATCCAAGTCTGGTATTCCAGGAAGAGATGATGAACCTAGGAAAAAAAAACAAACCACCGCATACTGTTAGACCACTTTGGCAGCACTGAACACTCAAAATGAAATTACTGATTAGAAAAAAATGTTGTACACAAGTGTGTTTTATGTTATACCTGCAGCTGCACCTTGTCTGGTTCTGAAGCTCTCACCTCAAACAGTCCACCTCACTGAATGTGAAATAACATCTGCC
>NW_010137223.1:523-801 GCF_000699245.1 Pterocles gutturalis | reverse complement strand
CGTTGCTAAGAGCATCGTGGTTGCCAGGGATGTTGCTATGGGTAACGCCGTTGCTAGGACCGTTGCCAGGACCGTTGCTAAGAGCATCGTGGTTGCCAGGGCCGTTGCCAAGGGTAACGCCGTTGCTAGGACCGTTGCCAGGACTGTTGCTAAGAGCATCGCGGTTGCCAGGGACGTTGCTATGGGTAACGCCGTTGCTAGGACCGTTGCCAGGACTGTTGCTAAGAGCATCGCGGGTGCCAGGGCCGTTGCCAAGGGGAAAGCCGGTGCTAGGACCG
>NW_010137223.1:0-252 GCF_000699245.1 Pterocles gutturalis | reverse complement strand
CAGTTTCACAGGCGTTTGCTAAGGACACCACGGTTGCCATGGCCGTTGCCACGACCATCACCTGGAGCACCCCGGTTGCCAGGGCCGTTACCAAGAGCATCACGGTTGCCAGGGCCGTTGCTAACAGCATCCTCGTTGCCAGGGACGTCGCGAAGGACACCGCGGTTGCCAAGAGCATCTCTCAGAGCATCGCGGTTGCCATGGCCATTGCCAAGGGCATCCTCGTTGCCAGGACCATCACCTGGAGCATCC
>NW_010137222.1:0-1159 GCF_000699245.1 Pterocles gutturalis | reverse complement strand
TCTGTGATTCTGTGATTCTGTGATGAACAGATGAAACTGCAACTTCCCAGACTCCTGCCTGATGAACTACCAACTGGACTCAGTTCACACAGTGACTCTGTAAGTGATTGCCCGGACCTAGCTCAAGTCAATAAAAACAGTAATTAACTGCCATCTGATTTACACTCAGGGGGGCCCAATAAGAACCCCAGGAATGGTGTCAATTTTTGCTTTCCTCTTGCATGGATGCATATTTACCCCTTACTTTTGTTTAATGCTGGGGCTGATTTGTGGGAGGAGGAGAAGGGAACAACTTGGGAAACTTGTTCTAAAAGAGATTATGAATCTGCACTTTTCAAAGTATCCAAAAAGACTTTGCCCTGGAAATATGCAATGAGCAGTTCTTTGTACAGCTGCTTACACCTACCGTTTAATTTTGACAGTTGAGCTCACTCAAAATGTTCTAAACAAAACATTTACTACAGCATTTCAATAAATTTAATTTTTTCAAAAACAATACGCCAACACAGTCCTTCCAAACTGAAGTAAACAACACTGGAATATTACTAAACCTGTGCCAAGTTAGTTTTCTTATAGGGATGCACAAAGCAGTTTGGAAGGCTCATGCTTGCACACACCCAACTCGCCTCACCTTCAAGAGTCAGACAGGCAAGGGTAGAGCCCTAGGTCCCCAAAGGCACAGCCCCTTTGAGATATCCCGTACCAGGCAGGCTTCCCATCCAAAAGAGAGGCAACCACTAGGTATTCTAGAAGTTGAAGTCACGTGGGTTTAATTTTAACAGGATCTGATGGGCTTTACACAAGTCTCTTCGATACAGGCCCAAAGGAAGTTACATCAATCGCTTCTTAAACGGGAAACTCCGTTCCCAAAGTGTGCTGCCTAATTTGGAACTGTTGAGGAGCAAATCAATGCTGCACCAACACTGCAGGGAAGAACTACCTAAGCTGTGTTTTACAGGCTGAACACAGTTTCCACATGAGACTGCTTACAAGGCGCAGTGGCAGTCAATGGGCCAACAGCTCTGGATTTGTTGTGGGTTTGTGTGGTGGGTTTGTCTGGCAGCAGAGAGGGGCCACAGCAATGGCTCCTGTCAGCAGCTTCTGAAGGTTTCCCTGGGCTCCAGCT
This sequence comes from Pterocles gutturalis, assembly GCF_000699245.1. Lineage (NCBI taxonomy): Eukaryota > Metazoa > Chordata > Aves > Pterocliformes > Pteroclidae > Pterocles > Pterocles gutturalis. The sequence goes on along the minus strand of NW_010137222.1, from coordinate 33 downwards.
CTGCTGGCAGCAAGGGAGGGGCTGCAGTGGTGG
>NW_010137221.1:0-566 GCF_000699245.1 Pterocles gutturalis | reverse complement strand
AGGGTCCCTGCACCCTATAGGGTCTATATATCCCCTCCCTGCACCCTATAGGGTCTATATGGTCCCTGCAGCCTATAGGATCTATATATCCCCTCCCTACACCCCATAGGGTCTATAGGGTTCCTGCACCCTATAGGATCTATATATCCTCTCTCTGCACCCTATAGGGTCTATTTGGTCCCTGCACCCTATAGGGTCTATATGGTCCCTGCACCCTATAGGATCTATATATCCCCTGCCTGCACCCTATAGGGTCTATATGGTCCCTCCCTGCAGCCTATAGGATCTATGCAGTCCCATGCTGCAGCCTATAGGATGGGTCTATATGGTCTCTGCATCTTATGGGATCTATACGGTCCCTCCCTGCTCCGTGCACATTCTATATGGTGCCTTCATGCACCCTATAGGATCTATATGGTCTCTCTGTGCAGTCTATAGGTTATATGAGATTCCTGTCTGCATCCTATAGGATCTATATGGTCCCTTCCTGTGCTCTGTAGAACCCTCTGAGATACTTCAAGTCCCTATAGCGCCTATACATTCTCTCCCTGACACCTATAGAGGCC
>NW_010137220.1:0-29587 GCF_000699245.1 Pterocles gutturalis | reverse complement strand
CCAGCCGCCGCGGCCGCCCGTAGAGGCTCTTCTGGATCTTCTTGAGGCCCAGGTGGGCGATTTCTAGGATGTTGAGGAAGAGGGAGACCGCAGCGATGCTGTTCATGAAAACCATAAAGATGGTCTTCTCTGTGGGTCGGGACACAAAACAATCCACCGTGTTAGGGCAAGGGGGCCGAGTGCATTTGTAAAGGGGGGACATGTGAAACCCGTATAAAAGATACTGACCTATCATAAAGCCCACTTCAACCACAGAGCGGGTCAGGATATGTAGGACATAGGTGCGCAGCAGGGACCCTCTCAGGGGTGCCTTATTAACTTTCTTCTGCTCCTCCAGCTTACGCAGTTCCCTCTCCACTCTCCTGTGTTCCTCGGGCATGGGCTCTAGATCTTCTAGTTGAGCCCGCAGGTGGGCTTTCCTCTTCTGTCGCTCTTTCTCTAGAGCCCTCAATCTGTAGAGGGCATGGCCCATGTAAACTAGAGATGGAGAAGAGACAAATATGATCTGTAGTACCCAGTATCTGATCAAAGAGATGGGGAAGGCTTTATCATAACAGATATTGTTGCAGCCAGGTTGTTCTGTGTTGCAAATGAACTCGGACTGCTCATCGTCCCAGACATCTTCGGCAGCCACTCCCAGCACCAGCATCCGGAATATGAACAGGATTGTGAGCCAGATTTTGCCAACTATGGTGGAGTGGATGTGCACTTCTTCAAGGATGCTGCCCAACAGGTTCCAGTCCCCCATCATCAGAAGTTCGTATCTGAAATACAAAATAATGAGGTTAATTTAATACAGTACTGGATTTTGTTTGGAAAGGGCCCTTTTTAGTATTTTGTAAAAATAATTATGTTTTATACATTTTTTTCTGATGGCAAGAGAACTCTTAGAAGGTCATTGTTATTTTTGACTTAATGGATCTTTAAAAATGAATGCAGACTTTATGATTACTAGTGAAAGATGCCAATGTGAGATTATTTTAAGAGAGACTGATTTCAGCTGTAAGCCACAGTACTTCCTCACTGCCTACAGTTTTACACTATTTTCTTCCCACTAGGAAAGAAGACAATTTTTTTCACTTTGCAAATCCTTTGCCAACTACAGTTTAATTCTACACCCACTCCACTGTGGCTTTGCCATGGCTTTGGGTGAAAAACAACTAGTGTAAAATGTAATGCTCATGGCTTTCATTTGTTTGAGAAAGTTTTGAGAAGTATCATATAACTGTGACAGAAAAATGTTTCATTTTGTATGCCAAGGTAGTGGCATTATTAGTGCCATCCATCCAATATTTTCCCAACTACCAGGGTAACAATCCACAAGTTTCTTGATTGGATTCTTAAAACTACAAATACATAGTCTCAGTTCTAGGTTAATAAGAGTACTTCCAGGATTAATATCTTTCATTTTATGCATGTAAAGTCTTAATGAATCACCAAGACTTTGTCTTAAATTTTTACATAGGAGACAAATAAACAGGGATTACATAATTGAGTGATGTGGAGGTTTTTAGCTGTGAGGGTGAGATGATCTTTTTAACTGCCTCTTTCCCAGAAGCTCTTTGATTCACTAGAAAATTGATCTCCATTCTGCTGCCAGAAGCTTGATTTCCAAGCTACTTGCCTGGAAACTATCCAGGAGCTCCACGTAATGTTGGGAACTGAAATGTAAGGTATTTGTCTGTTTATTTGTGAATGCATGGCACATTTGGTGTTCTGTCCCTGGAATTCTTTCTGCTAAGTGAAAATAAAATATTGAAAGCATCTGGGATCATATCTACCTTAGGGTTTGCACTTAAAATTTGTATGCTAGCATACTTTCAAAACTTAACAAATTGCACTAAACCACAACTTTTAGTAAAATTTCTAAGCTTTTTAAGAGAGGCTGGTCGCGGTACCCAAAATCTTACATAATTTTAACTGATAGCACAGTTGGGTGATATCACCATTATCAATACAGCTTGGTTATGGTTTATGATATGATCCCACATAGTATTGCCTGGAGGCTGTATTTATCCACACCGCAAGTAAAGATTTTCAGTTATAACCAACAGTGCAGTCATTCTCTGCATTCTACAGATTTTTATTATTACATTTCTGGGATTTGTTTTTTCTTTGCAAATTTGAATTTTCACAGTGAATTTCCCTTTTGACACAGGCAACTAGTTGAGCAAACTTAGCTAAACAAGCACTGTCTTAGGTGCTGTGATGCACCTGGAATATCTTCTTTCCCCACTCCTTCCCTCCCATGTATGTCATTGAAAAAAGATACATGAAATAAAAGTCAGCAAAAATTATTGTAGTCCATTTTCCTCATCTTTAAAGAACAATGTCAGCTCTTCTGGCTTCATATGGGTTTTATTCAGAGCAGATATCAAATTGTTGCAACTTCATAGGTTGTATGGGTGTAAAGATTTTCATACATTGAAATGTTTATTAGAAAATGCTGCATCTCAAACTAACAATGTTGAACCTATTTTTAGAGATTGGAAGTGCAGAGACAGAATAGTGCACCTTCAGTGAAGTCAGGATTACATAGAGCAAGCTCTCAAACCCGGAGTACTCAGGAGGCCAGGTCCGAGTGGGTGACACTTGCCAATTGCTCTGTACCACTTCCCCTGAACGGTGACTGAATTATGGCAATGCAACAGCTAAGCAAAGGAGCTTTGGGTCTGTTTGCTGCCTTGTGAAAGGCTGGTCCCTCACTGAAACTGATACACTCCACCAAAAAAAAAAAAAAAAAAAAAAAAAAAAAAAAAGTGAGATGTTAGAATGTACATGCAGGAATGAAAGGGAAAGGAGACATGGTTTAATCCCAAAGATGAGAAGACAGCGTTTCCCTAGCAGTAGGAATTATCACTGCCTGTTTTGGAACAGAAAGTGAATGTAACCGTTCAGGGCAGGAGAGGAGGAGTACAAACATAATCACTCTGGCTCTACAGATGCGTTTGTTTCTTAAGTTGTTTCTACCAGTATTTAAACAGCTCTATCCTCATCTTTCCTTTACAATGACCAACAGGGGAGAGTAATTGTAGGAGTGGTTTAATTCCGCTCTCTAATTGAGCTGATTTTACCAAGACACTTTCCCTCAAATCTGCACTGGCAGAGCCGCAGTCTGAACACTGCCATGGTGAACACTCTACATAAAGCCAAGAAGTTAGTCTAGAGCCATGAAAGCGAGTTTCTAAGAAATGAGACAAAACTACTTTACAAACTTGTCATAGCAAAGTGCTTCCAATTTTTCCATGTTCCCCTTCCTGGGTCTTATTTGAGCTCTGTGTAACACAGTATTTCAGTTTACTGCAAGAGTGTAATCCCAACTATCAGTGATATCCTTATTTCCAGCCTACTAGTGTACTATAAATTCTGCTATTCTAGTATAGTAGCAATATACCATTTTTAGCATAGATTGTACATACCTGAGACATTATATATATTCTCATTATACCATCTGACCACCTTTGTGTCTGTCCAAATATTTTTATATGGTTATTTCAAACAATAAAAATTCATGCATGCAATCAGTTATAACCAGACAGAAATACACTGTTTCTCTTGGAGGAAGTTTTGGTTGGGTTTTTTTTTTTTTTTGGAGGGTTTGTTACTTCCTTACTTTAATTTGATCATTTGCCACCATTTAAATCACTTCTATATTAAATTTATGCCAGGTTTTCATCAGCTGTGATTTGAAAAACAAAGTTAAATCTTAAATTTCTTGTAAAAAAATAGTTAAATGCTAAGATGCAAATACTCCTGTGTTTAATTCACATTGCTTTACATCTCACAAGGACCTGGCTGCTCCTTACTGCCCTAGGAAGAATTATTTTTCTGCTGCTTACCTTAGGAGAAAGCCCCTGGTTAGTCTATCTCAGAGCATTGCAGAAGGAGCATGCAGCGCTGCTGATTGCGATAGCTCAGACCTTCCTCCGACAGTGCTAGGACATTATTTTTTTTTTCCAAGAGCCAAAGCATAGACGTGGTACGCTGAGTAGACTTCTCGGTTCTTTGTAGCTGGATGCCAAGATCACTCAGTCTAAACTATTTGTGCACGATTTAAAAAATCATCCGATGATAGGATGGTGCCTCTAGCCAAAATTATCATGCAATTATTTTAGTCAGTGGCATCTAACAAAGCCATTCCCTCAAGGCTCAATCTGGACAGCAATAGTTTGCAATGTCTCTATGCCTTGTTTTAGTCAGTTCTTCAAGTATTATGCCTCCACCCAGGTCCCAAATGAAATTTTATCTTGTAAAATGGCAAAATAAGCAGCCTTTACAGTACGATAGGTTCTTACATTTTCTTTACATTCCATTAGTTTCGCTTTGAATTGATGTCCAAACATCGATCGGTCATGTCCGATTTCATACTCTGTTGCCTGGTGAGTTCATTTAGGATGTGTTAGGCTGAGTCTTTGAAAACAGAGGCCACAGGAACTGACTCAAGTCTTCAGTTAGAAACACAGGCTTTCGGCGTGGTAAGCCTTCTTCAGCTGGGTTAAAGAGCCAGCCCCAAGCCCATTCAGAATTGCTATCTGTGAGAAACAAGATTTAAAAAAGGAAGGTGAGCTACCAAAATGGGATTTTTGTGGGAACTCAGGACCACCAGAGCTGAGGTTCTGATACTAAGAGTGTCTGCTGCCTAGTCCTGCCCAGGCCTAAACCTTATGGAAAACCCAAATATCCATTTTTATTCTCTCTTGCTCTGGAACTGCTGGCCCTTTTCTTCCATCTTGTAAATTGTGTGCCTGATTTCCTCTTCAGCCTCTTCTCCCTAAAGTATTCCCACTAACCAGTGGCCAGTTCTCAAAAGACACTAGCCCCCTCTCTTTTTTGGGATTATCTCAGATTTATGTACCAGTGCATCCTTCTCTCCCACCTGAGCTGTGCTCATCTCCCTGTTGGGCAAATGGGCAGGGAATATCCTGGAGTCAGAGAGATGGGACCTTGGCCAGTGACGCCTGAGATGGGCAACTGTGAGCAGCGGCACAGCAGGAACCAGCACAGCGGGAACCAGCACAACTTCATGCCTGACCTTGCCAGACCAGCAGCAACCTCCCTGCTGGGAAGTGGAGGCACAGGAAATGTAGAGCTGGGGCAGGAGCTGGAGACAACCAAGCAGAGTAGAAGCTCCAATCTTGTTGTTTCTTCAATAAACCCCAGTATCAAAATCCAGTATGGGGTGTCTACTTTGTCTTGCCCATGACAGCACCTAAATTGTAAGTGGCAGCTATCACAAAATAAGTTCTCAAAATATTAGGTCCAAATACACCTTTTATAGCACTGCAATTTTTTATATTCTCATGTCAGCGATTCACACATTTGAAAACCAGAAAAGATTACTATCTGTAATCTTTGTATAACACAGACAGTAACATTTCCTTGTACTAACATACTACTATTCTGATGTTCAAAACAGCTAACATTTACAGGGTCAAAACCACTTCAAAGAGTACATGCTTTCTGCCGTCTCATCAAACTCACCATAAAACTCTGAAGCCAAAGCATGTGGAACAGTGAGCCGCACAACAGGCTGTGGCTGAGGCAATTCAGGTGTAGGCATACCAAAATGCCGGGAGGAGACTGCTGAATTTTACCAACCTTTAGCCAAAACCACTCCATCTACAGCATAACCTCACTGCTTAGAAAGCCCTTGGTTTATTTAAAATGTCACCTCACTTGAACTTGCAGATTTTTTTCCATTTTACTACAGACGAACATCACCAGTACTACACTTGCTCCTTCTGGGGCAAGGTACCTTTCACAGGAAGATGAACGCTACCTGACCTTTACAATATGAAATAAAACAGGTCAGGGCTGTGCTTGCAGCCTGCAGCACTGGCACAGCTCTACCCTTGGAATCCCACACCAGGATGCCCCTCCCCCTACGGAGGCCTGCCCCTGCTCCACACTGCTGGCTAAACCACACTGAAGATAGCTGCACAGTTTTGGTCTGGGCTAATTATCAAATATCACACTAATTAATTCAATAGTATGGACAACTATGTTCCAGTTTGCAGATTCAAACCATGGGCCTCTTTAGTTTAACAAGAGCTGCATGCTCTCCTCTCTGTTAAAGTATTTATCTGTTTATTTTATTCCCTGTATTATCGCTTGGGTCTCAGATGGGTTCACTTCTGGTGGCACAGCAAAGCGCTTTCACACTCTGATGGGAAAGGATGTGCCAGCCACCACTGAAACTTTATCCGTCTTTCACGTCAAAGCCAATTTTGCTCCTGAAATGCCTCTTGATTTCATAGATTCTTCTAAGAAATCCTTAAAGCTGTTCTTTGGCATGCTTTAGTACTCCTGCCTCCCTTCACGAAGACAAATTGCTAAAGATTATTCTGCAGCTGGTTTTAGAGTGAAGACAATTAGAGGAAAGACTTATTGTAAATAGCCATGGGTTGCTGGATTGACACCTAAGAGTGCCTTTAGTTCAGTCAACTATCAAACATAGACAGCTGGCAACAGACTATGCCTTAGAGAGAACCCCTCGAAATTCAGTACTCTGTGCTCTAGGATTTCGCTGTAATGCACATCTCTATAAACCCTGCTCTCTGAATTTCCACTTTGGAAAATTTTTCAATACCATTAAGAGTTTTCAAACCAAATCCTGTAAAAACACGTGTGCTGGACAGCGGCAGACCTATTCTCAATAGCAAATTGGAGTAAGACTCTCAAAGGGCTGCCAGCTATACTCTTCCAATGAAAAGCCTTGGATACAAAAAGGTCTTTCTCCTTTGTAATGTTCCACTCAACACTAACACAATGTTTCTAGAAAAAGAGTGGAGTTGTAGGTTCTAATTGTGGCTTACAGGTTTTATGTAGTTTGTGAAATTGTCCAATTTCTGATACAGTCACGTCCACTAAAAAATAAGCAGCATGTATGCAGAGCAGTAATAGCATCAGAGCAGCAGCTGATTACTTCCATGTTTATTGGCCAGAACATCAACACAGCTACTCATTTACACAAACTAACAGAAGTCGATTTTAATGCTGCTTCACACCATTGGTAGTTGTCAAGTCATTAGCCAACAGTTCGAGAAAATGTCTTCATTTACCTGAGGTTTCACAAATAAGACTGTAGGTTTACATACAGTACATTTTGCATATAAGTATCAAAATCCTTATTGGAGAAATAAATTACAAACAATGGTACAAAACCACTCCAAGCCAACTTTGTTCAACAAGAACATATCTGTGTGAATCTTACAGTTTTATTTTTTTGCATTACTCTTACAGTAAGCAAACTATTCAGTTTATACAAAATAAACCTGGAGTTTCATATAGTTAAAAAAATCATCTTTGGCTAAACAAAACTCTCTATTTTTATACATATATTTATATATATACACACATCCGCTATTTTACATGACCATGTAGGAACCTGTACACATACTTACAACAGAGAGAACATTAAAAAAAGTTTCATAATTTACAAAAAAAAGGAATCCAAGTCAGAACCCAAATAGTCAAACCCCACCCCCCATCACCTGTACAGATAAGAAAGTAAGTAAACACAGACAAGGAATAAACAACTTTGTAATAAAATACTGTCTGCTTTTTTGAGACAGAAAGGAAGCACTTAAGAGGAGAGAAGCTACTTCCCTCAGTGCCTTTAGTACTGTGCATGTTTTGATCTCCAGGGATATGGTTAAAAGAATACTCTTAGAGTCTGATTTTTCCACAAACACGAATGCTACTCTGCAAACTGACTATTCTGAGAAGAGATTCAGTTAAATTTAAAACTCCAATAAGTAAACAATTGTCACTAATTTTTGTTAAGAACAAGCACGGGCAGGTATACCACTCCCCCCCAGAAATCTCTAGGTGCTGCCGGTGTAGCATGGAAGATGACACTTGATCATCAAAAGCAAATGTTTTAGAAGCAAACACAAATGATGGAAGACTGCCAGAACTGACATCATCACCTACTCAAGTCACTCCTTGTAACATGTTCCCCAGCGCTGCCTAAAATGAGGACAGTCCACTGTTTGTCAGCATGACAATCTATTCCATAGGTCACATTTACAATACTCCAAAGGTGTCAGTGGCAACATGACAAATTATCTGATGGTTTATTAGAATGAGAAGTCTGTCCCATTAGTTGGGGTGGGAACAAAAAAACATTATGCTGAAACTGAAGAAGTGGTCATTGCATTCTGAAAAAAAGCCAATTTAATCCAAGTTGAAAGGCAATGCACTTAGGTGGGGCTCTTAAATGAAGCCTAACTAAACTCAGATGTTTTGACTGAGTAAAGGCTACAGCAATTCCAATCCTCAATAAAGAATAAAACTGCAAACATCAGTGAATTCGTAATACAAAAACTTGTGCAACTTCCAGGAATGCTTCTTAGGGAGAAGAAAAAAAACCCCACAAAACTCCAACTTCTTAAAAATTTGGGATAAAGCAGGAATATATATGAGATGTGTGTGTGTATACATATACATACACACAGACACTTTTAGTATGTACTGGAAGCAGTTATGAGAGTTCTTTAAAATAGAACATAATGAATTTCTAATGTACTAAACAATTGGTAAAGATAGATACAATTGCTGTTCAAACATGCCAAGCTGAAAAGCTTTTGAAACTGCTTGTTTTTACAGAAAAAGCTTTTCTCCTGGGGTTAGTAGGTAAAAAGTCACATTTTATAAAACTGTAAAGGTCTGTTTCTAAATTAATTTTTAAAGGAAAATAATTTGTCTTTTTATTTTTAACAAAACAGAACGTTCATTATGTTGAAGACCTAACTTTAGTACCTTTCCCAGATGTGATCTGGAGCAGAAAAACATATTAGCCTTTTCAAAAGGAAAAAAACAAAATTAAAAAATCCAATAGATTTTTCATTGACCCCCCATCCCCCCAGCTATTCAAAATTCAATACTAAGTCTTTTTAAATATCATCAGAACTGCAAAACACTTTTAAATGCAAGACATTTCTTTGTAAATGAATACTCATTACAGCATTTTGCAATTTAAAAGAAACTGAAAAACTGGTCACTGCATTAATGCCTGGCTTCACTCTCTCACAGATGTTGGGACTCATTTTATTTGACTTCAAAAATTGGAAAGTTAGAGGTCTAGACTAGGGGGTTAGATTTTCTCCATTGTCAAATGATGACAGATGGGCATCCTCAAAGAGAAATTCATTCACCTCTGTTGCACACTAGAAGTCATTAAGAAATGGTTTACATAACGTGCTTAAAACTGAAGACAAACCCTACACTCAGCGCGAGGTTCTCTCCTTGAAACCCACTACGAGCAACTGACAAAGAAGCAAGAACAACCTATTCCTTACCATCCGAATCCAATTACTAGATGAGCAGCATCTGGATTTACTGCTACGATTTCCCTACCTCATTTTAAAAACAAAAAAGCCTAACTGCTTAAAATATGTTTCAAGGTAACCAACATGATGTACCTGTCATTTTCCAGGATTATCTACCAACTGGATTCTACAGCGCTTTTACTTCTTAAAAATCATAGTTTGACATCACCATATGCAGTACTTCTGACAAGTTAAGTAAGAGCCGTTATTTTCGCTTGACAAGCACACACCCTTGTCTCTGCTTATAGAGCACATTTAACCAACAGGAGCTGTCCCCCCTTGAAATGATACTGCTCCATTTGTCTGCAGCCATTCTTTCCGAGCCAGTTTGTTTGTAAAGTTCCCTCTGTGTTATTCTGATATAGCACTTCAGTGGAAACAAGGATAGGGAAGTAAACAATTAACAGTGCATCAGATTTACCAAACTTAGTATTTGGACTTGGACACCTTCCACTAGCCCACCATATGAATGCAGTGGTTGTAGTCCACTGTTGCTGGTTAACAGCTAAACCCTGGAACCATGAAGCAACTTGGTGGTAGGTTTACTTGCACTTGGATTTCTTGAACAGCTTCATTAACTGCTTGAATCTTTCTGAAACCTAATGGAGGACAAAAAAAGACACATCATTAAGGCCCTAGATTTCCATACCTACCAAGACAAACTGATCTGACAGCATAAAGTATTTAAAAAAGACCACTACTTTATTTGCTTCCAATTAATTTTAGGAGAACCATTAACAGGTTAATTGGAGCTTTGACATCTGAAATAGCTTCCAGGTTAATCACAGAGAGCTACAGACAACTACTAGTTTAACACAGGTTTCCTTACAACAAGGAGGAAAAAAATGAAGGCTTCAAGTCAACTAGACTTGAATTTTGCCAGATATAACTGTGAGTAAGATTCAAATGTAAGGACAAAAGCTTATTTTGTACTCCATAAAAAGCACACTTTATTGGTTATTTTCTACCCTCTTATACGCTCTGTTGCTTCATGTATTTATGGCTCAACATGGACTAATCTGCCTGCCAGGGATTTTACAAAACTGGTCTGTAGATGACAGTCAAACATCTTTTTGTTTAGCATAGCTACAGCTTACATAGCGACCTCATTCAATTGTAAGTTAGTGCTTCTTATCGCTCCATGCATATTGCTATAGCCTATCTACCATCCACCAAGTAGCTAACTGGGAAGAGTGGCATAAAGGCACAGCTAACACTTCTATCAAACCATCCACCCAAACAGCTTCTAAACCCTGCAAAGACTCTGTAACCACGCAACAGAACATCCTAAAAGCCAAATTCCAAGCATGCAGGATTTCCTAACTTACTCAAAGGAGTATTCTTCCCTTTTTAGACTTGCAGGATAGAGGTTAAGATAGCAATTCAAGACAAGTACAAAGTTACATGCAAACCACTGCAAAGTTCTACATCAATTTGACAGCTATGAAGTTTCTTAATTAAAAAGTGAAAGAAAAAAAGGAAACATTTTAATTAAAAATGTCCATTCTGCAAAATCCTGGTATTTTTTCCAGCTCTAATTTTAATCCTTTTGTCATTTATTAAATGTGTGCAAAGGCTCTAAGCCTCTCCAAATTACCTTTCTTTATCTAAGTGCTCATCCAACAATAGAAACAATCCTGTTGTCCCTGGCTTATGACTGGACACAGCAGTTTTAAGGGACCACTGAAACAAGAACTGAAAAATCCCTGGACCATAATATCCCTATAACGTATATTTTTTAAAAAGTCACAACTGGGAGAATCTAATGTTCTTTTTTCAAGAACTCCCCCCTAAAAAGATAGGAGGAAAAAACAACTCCAAATTAGCAGAAAGTCTCCAAAGGTTTTTGTTCAACTGCAATCATAAATGTAGCAACATAGTTATCAAATATAAGAACAATAACACCTACCTGATTTGGGCTTTTGTTCAGCCTAGTCGCTAAGGAAACAAAGGTTTTGCTTGATGGTCCTTTCCTCTGACATTCCAGCAAAATTTCTCGGTCATCATTTCTATAGCCAAACCAGATTTTAAAAATATTAATACATATATATGTGCACATGCACACAAACAAAAAAATACATACAAGCATATCTAAAATTCTGAGTCTTTCCACACTACGGAACATGAGTTCAAACAGCAGCAATGAACTTACAGAGGATCCTCCACTCTACCAGCACAGGGTAACAGAGTCAGTACAAATAAGTGGTAGTGGAAATCATGCTATCCTGTTAGGAAGGGCAGGGTTATTACAATATAGTTAGTCCAAAATCAAAGTAATCAAAAAGAGTTTTAAGCATCTAAAGCACATTTAGACTTGAATTGACAGGAACTCATAAATTCAACAAGAGTGAGTAGATCTTGGTGGACTTGCCTCAGTTTGCAAGGCTAGGTAGCAGCTTTCACCTGAGGCCCACTGACATTCAAAGATTAAACAGAGAGGTGTTTGACTTCTGTAAGTGGCTTAACAGAACAAACATACTCAGAGCACATCTACTGCTCACATGAGAATAAAGGACCAGGAGTCTATTCTTGTGTGTCATCAACTTACTGTTTGTTTCATTAATGATTTAGGTATATGTAAAATGTATACAGACACAGTTATTAAACAGCTGCTACTATAGATCTTTGGTTGAAACATGTCATTCCAACAGATTATATTAAATCTCCTCCATTTCAAAGAAAAATGTAATAACTAGTTACTTACATAAACTTTTTTTTTAGGCATCGTTCAAAGATCATTTCAAAGAAAAATGTAATAACTAGTTATTTACATAAACTTTTTTTTTGGCATAGTTCAAAGACGGACAAAGACTGTGACACAGAAAGCCTAGTCATATTCATAAGGAAAACTGTAATAATATCTTCCTATCTCATTGGCTTGCACATTAAAAATCGTATTCATTTTTGCAATCTCTTCCCCATAAAGGCGTCGATTTGCTTTTAAAATGCTACCTACAAACTTGCTTTATATCTGAACTAGAGTTCAGAAAAGTCTGTTCTGAAAATTCTAGGAGCCCCTTTTTAAAGTGTTGATTGTATCAAGTTGTAGCAAGAACAGCAAAACCTACTAACTATAATTTCTTAGGGATAAGAACACACCACAATAACTTTGCACGTATCTTCGAGACACAGTCACCTCATGCGTCACCCACATCCTACTAACTGGAATATATGGGCTGAATGGTTGACTAGTACATTTCTGCAGATTGAGCAGTGTAGACCCCAAAACAGAAAACTGTTTGCTCTCAGACCTTCTCACAGTGGGGGAAATCTTTAGCTGCTCTCCTTTACCTAGTCACCAGGCCTTGTAGGAACATCAAAGACCTCCATCCCTTACCAAGTCTGGCCGGAATTTTTGGGTAAGAAAGGGAACGGAGAGGGGAAACAAAAATATAGTAAGTTTTGTTACCTTACCATATAAGCTTTAAAACCAAAAGCAAAAAGTAGTCTTGTTCTGGGAGATCTGGATGATGGAATTAGTTATGATGCATGGAAGCCACCTTCTTTAAGACAAATCTGATTTAACCTACCCAAGAAATGACCCAAAATTTTTCTCTTCCAAGGCTGCTAACAGGATTACATTAAATCAGTTCATCTTTTAAATTTGTTTTCACCTGGATAACTGTTACAGAAAAAGTATAAAATAGACTTTGGTACATTTCAGTGGTACTCTAGGAAGAGACCTCAATCTGCCATCCTGCATAGATAGGAGGAGACTCCCACTCCACTATTTACAGGACATAGAACTGCCGAATAACCTCAGCCGTCAGCTAAATATCCTTCTCTTCCCACTTCTCAGCATATCAGGTAGTTTAAAAAAACCCTAGAACAATCAAACAGATCAAATAAAAAATTACCTTGTCCAGGAAACTACTACTTCTCCCTTCTTTTTAATGATGTTTTTGGCATACAGACTAGGTGATGATGCAGATGAAGCCAAAGGAGAAGAGTCTTTGTTCTGCTGTAACTCATTCTTCTTACTGGAACATTGTTTGGGTGCTGAAATTACCTCTTCAGGTTTCACATCAATTGTATCACCCCCTTCACCCGCTGATTCAGTTTCTTTTCGTTGCCTTTTTGAGTTGAAATTCTCTCCAACAGCCTCCTTTTTCCTTTTTTTACAGTTTTTATCATCTACACTTATCTGGCATCCTACATCAGTATTCAACGTGGATTTTGTTTCAAGATTACATTCACCTGCTACAATCTCATTGGAAAGCTCTTCTGTTAAGTCTATAAATGCATCAGAGCACTCCTTTAGTTCTTCCTTTTTATCATGGATTTCTGAGTTAGCTGCAGAGATTTCCTGAGCCCTGTTACCTGCAGTGGATTCCACTGCGAGACATGAAGTTTCACTAACAATCTCATCTGTTAAGTCTATATATGACTCCACCCTGCATTCAGTGGGAAAAGAAGCTCGAGATCTAACACCCATTTCATTTATGTTTTCAGATACTTTCAACTTGTGTGTCTGAGATTGCTCAGAGCCTTCATCTCGGCTTTCAGCATCATGACTCTCTGTGTTTGAAGATTTTCTACAAGGTCCAAGCAACCCAGGAGCTTCTTCCTTTCCAGTGCTATTATGTGACTCCTTAAGAGGTTGAGGTAAGGCAGGATTTTGTTCTTGTCCAGTGCTGACACAAGGCAACTGATCCATCTTAATCAGATCTGGTTTGACTGTTTCCTGCACAGTGGCTGCTGTGGCACTCTGACTGGCCCTTTCTTTTTCCCCACTTCTCATTTCTTCTTTTTCAATCTTGGTTGAGGATGCCCGTGCTTCCTTCACTGAAGCCACCTGATCAGATGCTGGGAAGGCAGATGGCACCGCACGCCTAATCTTTACAATAAAATGATCATTGGATTTCTCCATGATTACTGCATGCATGGGTAAGCTAGGGCGACACTGAAAACCAGGAGCAACAGGCCGACTTGCCCATGATGAAGAACAACTTGATTTACTGCTTGAATTATCAGATTCTAAAGCCAAATGAATGTCCTGTTCAGTGGCATCCTCCTCTTCAAGAAGTGCATCTTCGCTGTAATGTGCGCTGAGAACACCTTCGGGAGTTGAGCTAGAAGTACTCTCAGGTTTTAGGAAGCTGAGGTGAGCATCTGATTTCAAAGGTGATGGAACAGTTAAGGAAACAGCCAAATCTTCAAGGAGGATAGAAGAAACAAATGATTTATTCTTTTGTAAACTGCATTCATCTTCTTTGCATGAAGCTGCATTTGTAGGAACCTCAAACATACAGCTTTCATCTAGTACATCTGGATGAACAGACATCTGAAGCCTAGATACTAAAGAGGGAGATCTTACAGGTGAAACAATAGGCCAGTTAATATCGTCTACTGGTCGAGATTCCACACAAGTCTCCTTTGGAGCAATCTCTTGCACCAGTCCAGCAGCATTACCTCTGCATTTATGAGTGTCTAAAAACTGTTTTTCTGGAGTCCTGAATTCCCACTCATGTCTGTCGATATTACCACCATTTTTTTCCAAGAGATCAGAGCCTTGCAATAAGCTTTTGAAAATTTCACCCATTTGAGCATCGCTTACAAGATTAAATGTAAGACTGGACGCCTGTTGTTCTGTGAGAAGGTCATAGCTAATATCAGACTTGCTAGTATCTCTGGATAGCTGGAATCCTTCCTTTTCATATTTTACACCCTTCGATGGAGTGAGAGTGCCTTGCAAATTATTGTCTTTAGAGAGGTGCACTTTGGTTTGGGAATTCCTCGTGTTACCAATAGAATTAAGACATTTTGTAAAGGCAGTTTTTGGTGCATCTGTTTTATTTTTCTCATGGTGACACTTAGGTCGTTGATAGTCTGGAATTTGCTTCGAAAGGATATATTCTTCAGGTTTTTGAGATCTGGCTTTCAGGGACTTTTTTCTAGATCTTTGCACATTATTTTTATGACTGATTTTGTGGTTTTGCTTTCCTGCTCTTTCAAACTTCCTTTCCTCACTCTCATTTCCCACATTTACCACATCACATAGTTTTATTATAATTCTCCTTATCTTTTCAAATAAGTAATCAAGCTGTTCATCTACAAATTTCCATAACTGTTTTTTCATATCTGATACTTTCTGTTCAAAAAGACGGTCCACTATTGCATTCTTTTTAAGTTGCTTAAGTTTGGACTCTATAATATCACAGATATCCAATTTTAATGTCTCACCTAATGTAGACATCTTGGAAAAGTTCAAGTATTTTATTAATGATGTAAAATTTATGATACCAGATTCTATAATTCTGTGAAAATGCTGAACTGGGAAGTGTACCTTGAACTTCATATAATTTTTCCTCATTTGTTTTCGTATAGCTCTTAGCATCTGCATGATTTCTTGTACATTTGAAGGCTCAACAATAACATGAACTATTTTCTCAAGACAAGCAACGCTCACAGTTTTATTTTTCTTCATATCCTTTGAAGATTTGAAAGTATGATTTCTATGCCTCTCTCTGTTTTTCTTTGTACTTACTTGCACAGGAACAAATTTTCCATTACCTTCATTGCTACATACAGTTTTGCTCTTTTGATTCTGCGGACTGCTGGTCAAATTTTGTGTCTCAGGAGAAGTTTTTGGTCTTGACTTTTTTGTATTTTCAGAGCCTCTTTCTGGTTTAGATTTTTCTTCATCTTCATCACTGCTTATGATTTCTCCTTCTTCTATTTCATCTGAAGAGATACTCAGTTGGGACTCCATCTCTAAGCGTTCATCAGACATGCTAACTGGCTTTTGATTTTCTTTGTTGACCTCCTTTGACAAATTCTTTGAGGGACAGACGACAACCGTACTTTCAGGAATTAAATCTATAAGAAGAAAACAGTATGTTAAAGACCATAAAGAATGCAATTATAAACAGACATTTTCAGAAAAACCTGGAAGATTCTCCTCTGTAAAGTGACCGTTCAGAACGGTTTGCGTGAAACTGCCAATGTTAACTCAGGAAGTTTTGAGCTATGACAAGTTTGGGTGGTTTGCTTCAGCAGCTGCTAGTTTAAGGGATTTTTCTGAGCTTTAAAGGGCAAATGAGACTTCAACATTTCACCAAAAACATGTGATCTCTCTCACAATTATATCCATTCAAACCAGAAAAATCTAGCAGCTTCCATCAATTTTGAACTTCTTTCTTTCCACTTACTTTAACAGGTTCTCTGAACACTGCACAAGCTGAATTTTAACACCATTCTGGACTAACATTTACATACAGTAGGTGGCTTTTCTTTCAACAGTCTCACAACAAAACCATAATGAGAACAAATGGTCTATTAATGTTCACATTCAACTTCCTTTACCAGGGCCAATAAAATGTTTTTTTGAGTCTTTCAATAAACGGACATACTAAACAAAAAGAGCACTAGGCAGCGCACACATGATAAAACTCCTATTCTGGTTTTTTGATGCATTTAAGATTACCAACGCTGCAACTCAGTGCATTGAGCAACTCATTTTTCTTAGAAATTTTGGAAAAAGCCTCCAGTTCAGGTTCCTGAATGACAGGAATGGGGAATGAGATATGTGAGAGGAAAGGCCAAAGTTCTAACAAATGTAGCATGCCTTACTCTTTCTCACAAATAAGTTTATTAAACGTTCCGTATTTTTGAGATATCATTAAATATGTATTTAATCATTATTTAAATTCAAACCAAATGTTATTTCGTTAAGAAAAATAAGTAATTACAGTTAACTACAAAGCAGCATGTCACAAAAGATGAAAAGGCAAGCTCATTTCCATTGTACAAAAATTCCACTGAAGTGCACACGTATTGATTAATGAGATCTGCAGTTATTTTTAGGCTTGCTGGGCACTCTACTAATAAAAACACTTATGTCCAATTGCACATAGATTAGACTGCTTAATGACCTCTAACAAACATTTAATCTCATAAAAGATCATATCTAAATTGCACTCCATAAAAAATGAACTCGTGATTAACATTTTAGAGCAACATCTGAAATGTTAACTTACACAGATTCTACAGGAGCAAAAACATTCCATCATTTCAGTTTTACAAGGATCAACACCTTCTCAAACCAATCACTTCAATATTTTGACAAACCAAAGTACAAAATGAAAGTGATCAAACCATAGTAATTAACACATGTACTCCTGTCCTGCAGAACAGTAGAAAGGTGAGTACTGAATTTTGAGGCTACAAGAAACCATAGTCTCCTGTCAATAACACATTCAGAACATTTGATACGAGTATCATTAGTTAGATCACAAGACAACAAGGCATCTAACTTCAGAGCTGAAAATCACTGTTTTGTAATTTAGCAGCCAGTTCTGAACAGGATGGATTCCTCTAATGAGTAAGTCAGGGAAAATACTTCTATTTGATGTTCATCTACTCCGCTCCAAAAGCTCTTGTGTACTCCCGATATTTCAAAGAACATAAAAGCACAAGAGACAGAATTCCAGAGTAAACACTAAGATTTGCAAAAAACCCATGAGGATTATGCTCTGAAAGATAAGAAAAAGGATTTAAATGCCACTATCCCATTCCTCTTCTAGTAGGAAATCTAAACTTCCAATAAACTTTTTATTAGTTGCAGCAGGACACTATAGAAAGAGTTAACTTCACACAAGTAAAATATTTAAACTTTGGGTCACCTACTTTTACTTCCTGTGAGTGCTGTCACCTTATTGTATCTCCCTGACAACTTATTTAGGAGTTAGCTCTCACTTCATTAACGATAAATCCTCATGTTCTACTTGTTCTCCTTTTTTCCCCACCAACAGACTCGCAATTACTAAATATATATAAAAATTCACACTGAAATTAATTCAGATGGAGACCACAGCCTTCTCTCAGCTGACATTCCTAGAAATTAAGTCTCGGGTACTCTCTCACAAATAAATACTTGAAAGAATATGATCCTAAATAACTTTGGCTTCTACAATTTCAGAGAAAAACATAATGAGCTCTACTCAGAATTAACCACAATTAAGAAACACATATGTATTTTTTTAGAAGTTAGTAAGTACATAACTTGTTTCAACCACTCATCTGTCAGCAGTGACAAACTCCAATTTTTATAGCACTAATGTTCAGTTGGCTACAATCTTAACTGCACTGTTAAACAGTTCCCATGTAAACAAAAAGGGACCACTATGACTTACATAGCTAAAGAAGAAACAATTTTTACTTTTGAGAAAGCAGTTAAAGTCATTTCTGCTTTCCACAAATGGATCTTGTAAGTCTTTGCGTAGAAGATAAATCAGAATACACATATACAAATACCTTTGTTGTAACTCCTCACAAGACCTTTGCAGGGACTTTCCACCTTAAGTGCTTTAGCCAAAGGACGCATTGGACTGTTCAGAGGGCTGATGGCCTTCGGAATATACCTCAAGTGATTGAGATCAATGCTCAGTATTGAGCTGTCATCATCAACAGGAACTGGGTTAGTTTCTTTCTCTTTAGGTTGAGGATATATTTCACCACTAAGAGAAGATGCTGCTGTACTGACTTCAGTTAAGTCCGGCTCCAGATCACAAGCATTCTGGTCAACTAATGGTTCCTCCTTACCAGTTAACATAGTTCTCTCAAGTGACTGAAATGTACTCATATTAATTTTGCAGATACCCTTTTCCTCATCAGGACACTCAACGTTTTCTGCAGCCAAGTGATCATCGTCCTTCACTACTTCCATTAAAGACTCTGGTTTTGTTTCACTAATATCATCTGCGACATCACAGGACTTCAGGTCACCAGAACTTCTGGTTTCTGAGTCATTTATGACAAGGTTTTGAGAGCCACGTTGGTCTGCTGAGCTTTCTATGTCAGCAGCTGGCCGTATTTTATCTTCCTCTTTTTTCTCGCCTGCTGACTCAGGAATGACTCCCATACTTGCACTGGCAGGTTCAGATTGTGCCACTTCTGCTGCAGATACATTATCATCCTGCATCTCACCCACTGTCCCAGGCAAGTTTTCACAATCTGCCACAGACCCTGTCACCTCCATGGGCAAAGATTCAGGGTCATTCAGATCTCTCTCTGCCACTGCTGCTGCTGAGGTTTCCGATTCAACCAGCTCACAAGCCTCTACTGCTTCTGTCATTTCAGCCTGCACCTCATCAGGAGCCAGTACCTCTGCTGATCCTGGCAAGGCCTGGGGCTGTACCTGACCCACTTCTGCTTCTGGTAAGGTTTCTGAGCTCACTTCATCAGGTGCCACTGCTGGCAATGCATCAGACTGTGCTGGATCTGCTACTTTCAAGGCTTCATTTTCAAAATTGACAGAAACAGGCAGTGCTGGTTCCACGTCGCTTTGAGCTGCACTGTCCAGAACTTGTAGCATTGAATTAGTTTGCTCTGTGGGTCCACAGTTAACAGGGTGGGCAGAATCTAACAGTTCTGCCTGCAGCATGAGCTCTGCACTTCCTTCATCAGCGGCCTTTTGAGAAGGTGTTTTAAGTCCATCCATTGGAGAGAGACATTGTTTCTTAGCAGGAGAAAGAGTTAAATTTAGCTTTTCCATAAAGCTAAGTTTTAAGTCTTTGCTTTTGGTCCCAGTGTGATCACCTTTAGTTTTGGGAACTTTATGGTCTTTTAAGCTATCTGCTACTTTGGATGTTTCTTCTAGCTTACTGGACCTGTTTCTCTCACCTTTTGTAACATCTGTAACTTTCTTGGATTCTTTTGCAGATTGGTGAGAAATCTCTTTTGCAACTTTTCTTTCATTTCTAAAATGTCTATTTTCATCCTGATTCTCTCTTTCTCTTTTCCTTTTTTCTTCAGTTCTGTGCCTTTCTGATTTGGAATGTGCTGTTTCCCATTCATATCTACTACTATTTTCCTTCAAGCGTGCATATTTATGCTCTCTGCTGTTGGAATTAGAAGGCGAAGTCCTTCCTTCTCGAGAAGTATGATCATTTGTTCCCCTGTCTCTCCTGCAGTCGATGTCTTTTCCTTTTCTAGACTCTTCCATGCGACATCTATGTGATTCGTGAACACTCCTTGAATGCTCATTCTTTGAGTGTGGACTACTCCCTCTCCCGGACCTCCTTGGTTGCTCTTGTAGCTTTTCATTTGGTTTATTTTTTTGGCCAGCATTTTTTTCATCTTTATCATGTGTTTTAATGTCTTTTTTAAATACATTTTGTGATCTCTCATCAGCATACAATTCACCCCTTGTTTGAAATCTGTCTTTACTGGTAGTTTGTTTCTCCCAGGAGGAAACATCTCTTTCTACTCTTCTTTCTGCACTTGGACTGCATTTGAGTTTTATGGTCTGACTTTTTTGTTGCAACTCATTTTTACTAGCCTTCTCTGAAGGAGTTTTCAGCTTTGGCTGAGGATCTGAATTCCCTTCTTCACTGTCACCATTGTTACAGTTACCACTGTTTCCGGTGCTCTGATGTCCTTCTCTTTTGTATTTGTTGACATTTCCCCTTCTATACTGTTCATTACTTTTCATTTCTTTTCTTTCCTTTCTGTTATCCTTGTTGAAACTATGGTCATAGTTTGGTGGACACGTATGAGTATCATCATTACAGAGCTCTTCGGAAGGGTATCTCAGTAAATGTGGAGTGTTTCTTTTTTCAGAGCTAGACTTCCCATTGTCCCTATTATGAGACGAGTGACTGTGGTGTGTATCTTTTGAACAGTCATTTTTCATTCTGTGCTCCATCTTTATACTGTCACCTAAATCAGAAAGTCTGAGTTTGGAATCTTTTGTTTTACACATCTCAGAGCACCTTCCATTAGCTGATCCTGGAAGGTACGTTCTGGAGAAGCTACTTCGATGACTGGGAAATTCTGACAACCTGTTTATAAAAACAAAAAAAGACATGTTAGTTTTTGGAATTTATTTAAACATAGCTAAAGCTGAATTGCAATAAATCCGTATCTAAAAAATTTTCATACTTTCCTTCAGCTTCAAGTTGAAAAAATACGTGGGATAAAAATAGAAGCTTAACAATACCCATTAGCGCTCAGTAAAGGAATATAATTTGTATGCATATTTTCCAAATGAAATTCATCTGAAGAAAAAGCAAGATCTGTGGAAATATACTGTATTGGGTCTAACTAACAATTTCAGTAATTCAGAATAGTATTTCATTGTCCAGCAATAATAAGAGCATTCCCCTAGGAAAAAAAAAAAGTTGTTCTTTACAGCATTAGTGATTTAAAAAAATAATAATCAAAAAGAGATCAATTCAGTAGTTTACTATTTGGTAAACTGGCAACCAAACGAATAAGTTCAAGAGTAAAATATTTCTGTATTTATTTCAAATAAAAAATGGGGTTGGTTTTGCTTTATCAAACTGAACGCTTCCTATGGACCAATACAGTAAATTTAAATATGTAATGATGAGCTTATACAACTGGCTCTACTCCAAGAATGTGACATTGGGATGTGAACTGAACATTCAACTAAAGCAACGCTGCTGCTGTGTAATCCAAACCCCCTTCCTATATTTCTGTTTGATTTTGAAATATATTGACAAGTTTTTGCCATGCTTTAGGCTGGCTACTAAATCTGCATATATGTGTGAAGAATGTGATTGCATCCAAGTGGGGTTTTTGGGATTTTTTTAATTTGTTTTGATTTTTTTTTTTGAGATGAGCACTAACAATTTCCCTTAAATATATTATACTTGAAGTAGTCTTTACAGAGATGTAGACTGCTTAAGATGAGCTAATTTATTATAGACCATGCAGCAAAGAATACCCTACTTCTAAGACCTCAAAGTACCACATTCCCCACAATTTTCCATAATGGATGCCTCCAAAATACATAGATCAAATACTTTGTTCATAAATTTTCATCACCATCAGAAGGTATTGCAAAGGAATTTGTAAACTCTTTAATAAAGGCAAGTATTTGAAACATGAAAATATTTTTCAAACAATTTAATCTAAAACCCAGAAAATTACCTACATGCAAACATGTGAAAATGACAGCTACCGTGTCAAAGACAATCAACTGAATTACACGTGTTAAAACCTCTTGATCTCCATCAAATAATTTCTGGTATTTTTTTGTATTTAGAAAAATAATTGCATAGTTAATATGCATATAGCCTCTAGCACAGTAACATCAAACTAACCTTTGTCTTTATGACATCTTCTGGTGCGAGAAAATACCAAATGGTTAAACTGAAACACAAACCAATGATGTGACTGACGTCACACAAGTGACAAGCAGACCTTGTGACAAGCTAGGAGTCCTGAATCTTGCACCACTGCTTGGGTTTCAAGTGGTCCAGAAACCTTACACTCAGCCACTCTCCCATCCGTACTTCAATATTTTCAACTCCTTGCAGTCAGATGTGCAGTATACAGAAATTACCAAGAATTTTCTAGCTGCTATCCTTCACCACTGGAAACAATGCTTTCAGACCTTACCACAAAAACATTGTATAGACTCTTTATTTGTTTTCATTTGTTGTCTGAAAAGTTCCATGGAATTTGTGTCTGAGATCATAAAACAGACTAGTTCTGAAGCTGAACAGTGTAAGATAGTATCTGCTTTGAAACATGACAGATGGTTAGTAACCCACCAGGAATGGGTGATGAAACAAAACAAAACAAACAAGAAAAGAATTCAGGCAAATGGTCAACCTTTGGATTCCTCATTTTCTTAATTAGAAATCAAAGACCTCATCAAGGAAAGCAGATAGACACCCGTTCCCTCTGACTGTGCCAGTACTAAACCTCACAATTACAGAATCATGGAATAATTTAGGTTGGAAAAGACCTTTAAGATCATCAAGTCCAACTGTTAACCTAACACTGACAAGCCCACCACTGAACCATGTCCCTAAGCACCACATCTATATGTCTTTTAAATACCTCCAGGGATGGTGACTCAACCACTTCCCTGGGCAGCCTGTTCCAATGCTTGACAACCCCTTCCATGAAGAAATTTTTCCTAATATCCAGTACAGGGGGATGATCACTTCCCTAGTCCTGCTGGCCACCCTATTTCTGATACACAAAAGTTTCTCACAAGACTATAAACACCATCAGACAAAAAGCATGTTTACAGTTCTACTGTCTAGTTGTACCTTTGGTGGAGATTACTGATTTCTTCATCCTTACGGTTAATTTCCACTCTTGCTGTTTTGATAAGTGCTGAAATATTCTTTTTGAGAGCTTGGTTTTCATTCTGTAGAATGACATTCTGTTTTTAAATATATACAAAAAACAGAGTCGGGGCGGGGAAAAAGAGAAAAACAAGAATTAGCTTGAGTACCCAAACACGTAATGAAAAACAGTTAAAGACAACAATTAGAGAAAGCCTCATCATATGCAAACTGATAGAACATACAGAAACTTTGTAGAAGTCAGAATTACTGAGATCCAAAGGAGCTCTTTTCCTTTTTTTCTAACATCACTCACGTTTCTGCTCTTGTTTGTGTTCTTGGTAATTATTTAAGATGTTTTAAGGAAACAATTTATTAAAACTGAAATATGCAATAAACCAAGTTCCCATAGAGATAAAAAATTATAAACCTCCCCTTTACTTCATTCTTCTACTCAATTTATTGCTTTCCTGGTCACTGTGTCAAATGAGAGATGTATCTTTTAAGCACTTTCAGAGAAAGAGAGTAATTGTACTTCTTTCAAGATATCAAGACCAACTTTGGGTGTTCTATCATTATAACATTTCTAGATATGATTTTCTAGAACCCTGTCTGTCAATCCTAAAGACAGCCCATACTCTTAATAGTTGTCCTCAGCAAAGTCTGTTCAGAAAAGCAGACAAGTTTTGCAGAAAACAATTCAGAAATGTCACAGGACAGAAGTTGCTTACCACTGCAAACATAGAACCTTTGGGACTTATCTGTAATTCACAGTAAAGCATGTTGCAGAATTGCCCGAGATGATCTAATTATATAGAATGGCACATCACGGGGATACTAGCTCAAGTTGAAGAGCAGTTCAGCCTTATCCAAATGGCACTCTGCTGAAAGCAACGCAGAGATCCTCTTCCAGTTCTAATGACAGCTCAGTTACCTTTACAACTCTCTCCCTAGTGCACTAAAGAACTTTTGTTTAAAAAACCAAGAGAACGGGATACCTTTCTGGTAATTACTCATTTCACATGCTTATTTTCTAATTAAGGACATAGAAGATAGTTTTTAAGTAACTAAAGTCTTACGGCACACAACACTGTGAAACAAGTGAATTCACCTACTGATTTTGTCAGCAGGCTATCCTAGCAACTATCCTAGGCAGAAAAAGCTCCTAGCACCTACAGAGGTGCTTTACAAACCACGCATGTGATGGATTAATTCTGGAAAGCGTAAGCAATTAGCGCTCTCTCAAAGTAATATTTAGTTTGGTTTACATAAATATTGACACCATTGCCCTTTGAACTACAGTACCTGTGCCTGTATTTCCTTAAATTTCTTCATCAACTCTTTAATTTGCAGTTGACACTTTCCATATTCTGCCTGCAACTGTCAGAGAGAGAAGAATTCACAGCACAGAAGTGGACTTAATTACACTGAAAAGTTACTCCCCTAGATTTACAGTTAGCTGAGACAGCATTTTATATTACAAAGCTCTGCTTTTTCTCAAAAGTAACATTAAAGCCATATTAAAACAAAAAACTTCAATATGTTCCAACAGGTATACAAGTCCCTAAAACATCACAAACACTCAGATGAGAGGAAATCTACATGTGCTTGTCCAACAGTAATAGGCTAAAGAGTAACAGGAAGCCACATCATTGTGAAATTAAAGACATAATTATCAGGGAGCAGTTCTCAGAGCCCTACAGATGGGGACTTGTTTGTCAGGTTTTATATAATACAAAACAAGTAAGGAAAAACACAACAAGAAGTTACTACAAACAAACCTGGACGGCAAAAATAGACTGCGAAGGACATGCTCCTGTTGAGATTACAAAATTAAATAAAATATAATTGTCATGAGCCCTTCATTAAAAGTAGATGGAGACAAAACTTTCACAGAAGAATGGACAACTTCCCTATTGTCATACTTGACAGTCAACTGCTTTCAAACTTTCAAAGTGACATTCTCATCACTTAGCAGACTCCTGGAGGTTTTGCTCCTGCTTCTTCTATAGTACATTACATCTGTGGATGTCCTTCTCTTTTACTCTAAAGCTCAGATTTGTAGTTAAGATGTGTCTTATAGACAAGAATAGGTGTTCTGCTGGTTAGCTAGGAGGAGTTATGTACTGCGTGGTCATCTTCAGCGTCAAGGACAAAATTTAATGACACATAAGATTAATCCATGACCTATCTGCTTTAGTCTGGTAAAATGCGTTGGGAGAAATGTCAAGACTAGCTTTGTATCAGGTGTCTGAACAGACATTTAACTATAAGGAAATTACAGGAATTTTCCCATAATGTAGCTGATACATTAACTGCATGTAAAGAACGTTAAATGAGAACAAATCATGTCACATAGTGAGAGGTTCACTTATTTTTATAAACTCATTGACATAACAATTTATTAGCATACTCTTTTTTTTTTATTATTTTTTATTTAAAAGCAGTTTCCCTATGTTGCCAATAACATCAGCATACTGACAACATTTTTTTCCACTTTACGCAAGAAAACTTGGAACAAAAAAAACTCCCAAACACCACAATTGTTTTTGTCACATTAATACACACCTCATTGTAAGATGCTTCCTTTGCAGTCCCTTCTTCAATTAATATCTCATCAAATAAATTTAAGCCATTTCCAGCTTGTGCAGAATTTGGAGCAGAACTGTCTGTAGAAACAAAATAAATTACATAGAGGAAAAAATATTTTTCTAGACAGGCTGCACTGTATCACTGAGGAAAACACATTACCTTATCTGGATAAATTCCTAACCTGAATTTCAATGTTTATGTTAGTTTTACTGGAAATACTTGATCCAATTTACATTGACATAAAAGGTAAGGATGAAAAGTAAAGTTCAACTGAAAACATTGTGTCAGAAAAATTAAGAGAATATACAGGACACCTAACAACAAAGATCGGTGCATTTTGTGGTGATTAAATAATTTTGCATCAAAGGAGAGCCAACTCACAGTAAATCTGCCTAATTTACAAAGCAAGAAGGACTACATCTTAGCAGTGATCTGAGGTTCTGCAATTCCAGAGCTGATAGGTATCAGAAAGCTGTAATAAATATGTGCATCCTACAATTCATTCAGCTTTTGACCAGACTTCACCTTGGAAACATTTAGAGTTGAAAAAAAATTATTGAGAAAAAGAATACTCAGATGCCAATGACCTGCACATTCACATAGAGCAGTGTATCAGAACTAAATGCAAAGAGGAATGGAGCTACTGTAGAGCTGGGATGGGGTTGAATACCATGCCTCTTGTATCGAATAAATGTTCTCTGCTACTTCATATTCCCTCACAAATGTAAACTCCCTTGCTTTAGTTCCAAAAAAACAGTAAAAAAAAAAACCAAAACCAACACCCAAACACTTCAAGTATTTAGATAACGGTGCTTTTTCCTCAAATGAACTTGTGTGCTCTGTTCACCAAATAGGTGTTCGGGACAGAATCTGACTTACGACACCTCTGACATACAGATTCATTTGCAGAAAAATAAATGAAGTCAGCTATCAAAGCTGCACTTCAATCCTTTGGACAACACCATAATGCAAAGAGTATTATTTACACAATGGAAGACAATATGCAAATAACACCTGCATAGAACAAATATCTCACCAATCCTCTTTTCAAATTAAAAAAAAAAAATCATCAGAACTAGACTATATAAAATGTTTGCATTGCATTTACTTTTACTAAACAATGCACCTCACTACATCAAAGATACTTAGAGAATACTCTCATACACTGTTACTAATACAAAATGGAAAGAGAGAAAAAGATGTGTAGGTGCTTTATGTCTGTATGATATAGTATAGTCCTTCAATAAGAACTGAATGGCTTTACGGTAGTCAGTTCAGTAGAGAAATACTTGTTTAAATACTAAAAGCAGCATTTCATTAAACAGTCCACCAGGACTCCTAAAAAAGAACATGTGCTGGGTCCATTTCTTTCTTACCTTCAAAGAAATTAAAAGAAAACATTAATTTACATTAGCACGTCAAATTACTGAAAAAGTAACAAAAGGTTAAAAGAATGTAGTGAATGTACTGTATCACACAGAACGTATGCTTTGGAGCTCTCACTGGGGATTTAGAGACCAGTGACTGTTGGTTCTGGTCCTGAAGCTATTTAAAAAACACAAAAAGGTGCTTTCCCAAAGGTAAAATGTCCTATATGAAGGCATAGATAGAATAGCTGAGGCTTCTCTGCACTGCTTTATATGCCCAAGTCTCTTAAAATAGCCAGTATCACATGAAAATTACCTCATAATCATCCAGTTAATAGATTTAAGAACACTCTGCTGTATTTACAGAGTGTAGTGTATACGTCTTGAATTTGAACAAGTAGCTAGCTGAAGCATATGTTACACCAGCTAAATGCAAACTTAAAGCTAACTCTTGTCCTGCTTGAAACCAGACTAAGAAGCACACAGACTCTACAATGCTCCAAGCCAAGCAGCAAGATATACTCAACCTACCAGGAACTGTCAAACCGTTGTCCAAGCCATCATAAATATCCACTGAACTCTCATCACCTTCCTTGAAGGGAGAAGCTTCAGCTAAAGCGAGAAAAAAAAAAAAAAAGCCAAAGTAAACGTTAATAAACTCCAATATCTAACTTTCCCATACAATAAACATAGCTATGATCCCAGAGCAGGAGAGTGTAGTAAAAGTACTAACACAGACTAGTAGAAGACAGTGGAATTCTACCCAGCATGCTACTGGTTCTGTGGATAAAAGATCTTTAATCACCAGAGAGCAAAGACAGGCTTGTAAGATCAGTTCCCAGATATTACAAGAATCGTGAATTAAGCAAATTATATGGCTTTAAGTACAAGCAAAACATAAAATTATGAACTAAGTCAACTTGATCTGAATGTGAAACTTTTTTCTAGAATATATTGAACACAAAGTTATACAATTCAGAAACTAATACAAAAAACAGTATAACCACTACTGTTAAAAGAAGCATTTCTTGCTAAACAATAGAAAGCATTGTAAGTCTGTATCGTAATTCAAATAATTTTAGTATTGCCATCTATTCACATGCTAACTGGTTCTGCAAAACTATTTTAATCTAAATCTCCTCAGTCTCTTTTCATGTCTTTTTCCAATGCCTCTTATCACTCTCATCTCTCGTACGTGAATCTCTCTAGTTCTGCAAAAAATACTTTTACTATAAGAAAAATATTAACATCCACAGTCCTTCTGAGGCTGGGAATCTCACAAACATACACAGATCAACCAACTGCAGAGATCGAAATCATGCTACAGTACCTTAACTGCTGGTACTATACCAGATGATAGCACATTTGCTCATACAAGTAGCAAACAAAGGAACAATGTCCAAATACGTGCTTCATTAGGATACAGCAAAGGTTAAATGACACAGTGTAGAACACAGGGCAGAGGCCAGTTTCAGCCATCCCCTCATAACATACTAGAAACCCAAAGTACACAGTTATGGTGTAAAATCCAAACTTACTAATGGGATATGGCTTACACCAATACTGGGTCACAGCCATTTAGTTACAGTTGAAGCTCAGCAGTATTTTTCCCAACTTAAATTGGTTATGCCTTGTTTTCTAAGTTATTTTTGGACCTATTTATTTGCATAAGACTGCTTCTTTTATTTCACTGCAAAACAGAAAGTAATCTAACACATCTTACCACCATAGCGGATATCAAACAGTCCCAGTCCATCCTCATCTGTTGCCATGATACAGACTCCCTATGGCTTCCCCATCTACGAGTAAAATATCAGAAGACAACAGATTAACTGACAATTTCAGAACATTATCATAAACCAGAAGCACCTTGAAATAAGCCAATTACACCTGAGCTACCTGTGGCCCTTGCTCTTCAACAAAATCCAATACTAAAGTGAGAAAACTGTTACATCAAGATAACACCTGCAGAGCTGTATCAAGAAAAGTAAGAAACTGTCTGTCCTGTAAATAAGCATTCTTAAGAAGATCTTCAGCTGTATCTTTTATTCACATGTATTAAGTAAAGATCCTATAAATAAATTTTGGTATGAACACAACCACTGCATTCTATAAACAGCTTATTAAATTTAAATCTCAACCAGTTAAAACAATCTGAATTAATAATCCTGATTTCTTTTCTGCTGACCACTTAACAGCAAGGTTCCCCTGTCTGACCCCACCAGCCAAACCGATAAGGAGCAGCTGC
>NW_010137219.1:27620-31059 GCF_000699245.1 Pterocles gutturalis | reverse complement strand
CGTGCTGCTGCCCCTCTGCACCGTGCTGCTGCCCCTCTGCCCTGCCACATGGATGCTGCAATATCTGCTGTTGGCTAAATCAGGGCTTAAGTAAGGTGTGGACTGGCAACAGCCACTTGGGTGAAGCTGACTTTTTATTGAAAATATTTTTGATTTATTTATCTTATTGCACATCGAAGTCAAGCCAGAGACTATCGCAGGCAGACGGGTAAGATATGGTAAAAAGTTCTCTGTCCTGCAGGCCAGCACGATTTTGCCCTCGCTGACTGAAACCATCATTGCTGGAACCAGCGTTCAGCGGCTACACCAGCCCAGAATATTCCCAGTTTGTGGGAAAAAATACTTCTTATGATTATCACCTCCATGGAGCCTGACGTGTTGCTAGCATCTCTGTGTCTAGGCAGGCAGTGCTGTACAATTACCTGCACAGTTTAGTAAACTGCAATTTCTCAGTTCCAACAATTTAACCAGCCTCAAACGACAAAAACCTCTTTATTTTCCTGTAACTCACAAATGAGCGAGTGCTATCCTAAGCACTGCATTCGCCATTGTGCAGCTTTGGATCCACTACTTAAAAATCAATGTAGAAAAACAAACCATTGCATTGCCCGCTTCATTTTAATTTAGTGATGCGACATTAATCCTAACTTTGTTAAATTACGTTTCTCTTCCATCAAAAAACAAACCTAAACACCTTTTTAGTGACACCTGTATGCCTAATACAAATGAGGTTATGTATGTGCTAATATATGTGTGTGAGATCTATAATTATAGCATACACGTGCATATAAAATAAAGGTGTTATGCAAAATATTGCACCTTCTGAATGAGAAGGAGAGAAAGGAACCGAGAGGGAGATGGAATGTTCCCTTTCCCAGTAACATCACAAAATATTGTAAAATATTAGGGAAGCAATGCCTACGCAGCATTGCAGCACCAGAGGTGCCAGCTTGCTATCGAGAGTACGTGCAGTGCTACGGCGTTGCGGGGCTGATAAGCGCGGGCTAAATGAGAAAGCTTATCCTAACAAATCTTCATACAGGCAATGCCATACCTGGGCGATAACTTGGACTCTTCGAGGAGCTTTTTGAATTCTTCTTTGGCTAACAACAATTTATTTTTCTTTTCTTTGTACTCTTCTCTGATCCTGGTCTTGACAAACTGTTCAAATATCTTTCCAAGAAAGGGAAACAAGAGACAGCGTTTATTAGCAAAGCCTTGACGGTATTTCTGCCTGATCAAAGGGCTGACAGTCTCACAAGCCACAGTTCCTATCTGCCCCCGGTGCAGGCTGGCTCGCATGCAGCCAAATCTGCCCCATGCAGCACCAATCATGTTCTCACAGAATAAGACGCTGGAAAAAGGTATAATCTGGACAGATAACATCTTCATCTCAACATCAAGTGCAACAAAAGTCACAATTTCCTGACTTCAGCATCTTGCTTGCGTTTTCACGCCTACAGCACTATTTTGGTGCATCCGTAGAGCTGCATTTACTTAGTCTGGATCTCGCATCTTTCCCAACTCTCAGGAATTCCTGAAAATGTCCGTAATGCTAAACATCAATATTCCGTGGGCTACCCTCAAAAAAGCCTGAAGACCTTTCCAATCAGTTGTCAAAACCCATGATCCTCTGTACACATCCCCCCAAAGCTTTAATGTGTTTGGAAGGGTCCACAGCCTTCCCCTAACAGCATTTGGCAGCTGCACACACAGCAGAGCGCTCAGCACCAGGGTTTTCAGTGTCTTGAAAAGGAGTTAAGGAGCTCACTACGTCACAACATTCTTCCAACTCTTTTAATCCCATTTTTAACACCAAAAATCTGCCCCTGCTGGTTCCACGCTCTAGAAGGCGTGGCACACTAAGCTGTTGAATAAAAGGAGCTGCTCCTCAACATGCTGTTAGCTTTCCACGTTCGCCACCCTTTCCACCACCAATTACCCCCGTTAAATACGATCACTTCGGTTACAGCCGCAGCTGCTTCCTCATCAGCCACGAGGATGCACAGGCGCACAAGCTGCGCTTCACGACAGCTGAAGTAACCAGATTACAACTGGTGTGCAGTGTGGTGTGTGGAAATGCAGAGAAATACCCAGGAAAAGTAAACATCAAAAAATGGCCATGAAAGAAGTACTAAGAAAATCCCAGGAAATCGAAATATATAGTACTGTCTGCAATTGCATACGCTGAGTGTAAGAGATGGAAAAAATGGAACCAATAAAGTAGGTGACACTGTTACTGCTTGCCTTTCTGGTATCCGTGACACTACGATGAAGGTAATAAATCAAAATTAACAGATAGCTCATTATCTGAATACAGTTGCTCCTTTACCCTTCACTGTTCCTTGCTTAGACGTAGCAGCATCCTTCAGCTGCTAATGACCCCTTGGAAAATACTGGCGAGTAAGCGGAGCAACCTGCAGATGCTCAGTAACGGTTCGTTCTGTTCCTCGGGCTGTGTAAGGACACCACCCACAGCAGAGCTTGCATCCAGGGAGCCCAACACGAGCCCAAGTCAAGAGGGAGCTCCCTCGGACCCTTGCAGAGCACTCAAAACGCCTTCCCTGCCCCTCCAACCCACCTGCCTGACCCTGGAGAGAGGGGAACTGTCGTACAGCCGCCTGCTGTGCGCCCCCTCCAAGGTCAACCCATCTGCATCATTTACAAAGTGCTCAAACGCTCGCTCTTCAGGCCATATTTACCATATTCACCATATTTATTTAAAAAATGGACAATTCCATATTCAAAATTCTTCCTTCTCCAGGCTGACAAAAGCCTGGTAAGGAAGAGAAATAACTACAGAGCAGAGGCGTTCACCTTCCCTGCAATATCTTTGCATCTCTCCTAAATTTTTTTAGACTAATCTGCAGCCCCCGGGTCCTTTTACATCCCTAGCGATAATTAATGCCCAAAAAAACACGGCAGCAAAAAGTCCGCTTCCCTCTGCAGCCTGCCTGACAAACAGAACCCACTGGAACAGAGAGCAGCGCAGCCACAGCGCTCCATCCATTCATGTCTAGCAGGTTTAGTTATGGCGAAATACAGCTGTAAATACCGCCAAACTCCCAGAAAATATTCTAAGTAATAAAAATGAAGTAGTCTCTCTACAATACTTAAATAATTCAGAGTGGAAGCGTTGCCGTATGGCCGTTTCCCTTTCTCCAGCCCAGTTCTCACTCCGTAGGAGTTGTTCCTACCACCCAAGAGACCGTCGCTCATCTCTCTGTGCAAACTCCTCACCACTTGCTTCTCAAAGCTTTTTTTCCGCTTCCTTACGAGCGGAGCCTAAATCATGAGGCTCAGTAAAAAACTCAAAAAAGACATTTTATTTCTATGCAATTCTTTTCATCCTACCGAGATAATCACGCCGTTATCAGGGCTAATTTGGGGGATGTTTGCTGCCCATCGGAAGCCAGGCTGCAGGTAACGCTCACCTGTT
>NW_010137219.1:21127-27589 GCF_000699245.1 Pterocles gutturalis | reverse complement strand
TCCGAATTGAGCAGAAGGTAGCGTGGATCAAACACTATTTTGTGTAACTCTTTCTCCCACGTAGAAAATGCTGAAACCTGTGAAGTACACAAACACAGTTGGATTAAGGAATTTTAATAAGGATGGGAAAGAAGAAAATGTTCCACGGTGAAGCAAGAGAGTAGTTCAGAAAGCTAATGAACCCTCTAAAGGACGCCTCGGAGTGGTTGGAAGCTGAATTTTAATCTGTTTCTGGCAATGCTCTGGTCGCCCCCACACCATTAGTATTGATTTGCTCCAGGACATCTCCGTGAGTATCTGGGAGACGCTCATTCCACATTTTTGATAGAAAGAATCGGCAGCAGAAAGGAAAATGCCATTTTATTATCCCCTTTGCACAACGGAAGCATCAATTTCCATTTAAGCAATTATCTGAGCTTTACCTCCCCTCCTCTCTGAATTACAACCCGACCGAGGCCGTCGGTGCACGCACACGCTGCAGAACTAATAACGAGCATCTTCAGAGATGAAGCCAGCCCCCAGCCCTGTGCATCGCATCCCTGCAGCCACGTGAAATGAGAACATCCCGCTCGTACAGAGGTTCTTCCATCTTCTCCGAAACCTCCATATGGAGAGCAGGCTGCAAGGACCACCGCAGATCTGAGCTGGTCCCTCACGTGCCCGCTCCCCTTTGCCCAGGACTTCTCCAAACGATGGTCCGGGCACGCAGGACTGACATCCCGAGGTCGGTACCTCCTACAACATCACTGTTGGTAAGTTTGGTACAGAAAACTCTGGGGTGACATAAAATATTCTAATCCCTCCCCACCTCATTACCAAGAGTAAATTCACTAAAAAAAATTCAGTATGTGAAGTATAATTAAAGTAATTAACGCTCCAGCAGGAAAGCTCTGGCGAAGTGGGTTTGCATGGACGGCGTTTCCCCTTAGAGGGGTCAGAAATGGAGAATTCGGAGCCCAGGCGGCCTTTCTGGATGTGGGGTGATCCCAGCTGCCTCCTCCAGACTTCGGCTGCCCAGAGCTTGCGGTTTGCCCTCCGTGCCCACGCGGGCAGCCAGGTCCTGAGCTTTGGGGATTTCCCCCTCTGGAAGGATCCGCAGCAGAAATCCTTTTCTTCAGGATGTCTGTTATGCTCTCTCTCGGACATGAGCTTTGTTGACCGTACAAAGGCCAGTCTGAACTCAAAGCTAGTGAAGCTCAGGCTAATTTATCATTTAATCTTTCCTGTTTATGATTTTTTCTTTAGTGATTTCACATGCTGCAGACACACACCTAAATTAAGTGTTGGCTACAGATATTTATAATTTAGTTCTAGCTACACACATCATATGCTGTTCAGGATACTCACTCTAAAAATGCATATGAAATATTAATACTCTGACTAATCTCCCAGTGTGTATTGTAGCATGGTCTTCTTTCCTTCTACGGGACATTCAACCAAGGACACATGTACTGGGATGGTGGGGGTGGCATCTCTTCCCAGAATAAATGATGATTTCTGTGGCTTTGGAAAGGAAAAGAGAGCAGAGCTTGTCGTGGGTTCGGAGCCCCCCTGCCTTTTTTCTCCCCAATATTAAGAAGGTAAAAATCTTGAGAAAAAATATATCATTTTGGGTCCTTAAAGAAAGTCTTGTTTCACTGACGCCACCCTTGCAAAGAGAAGAATCTCCTGGAACTGCAGACAGGAGAACTCGGGTATTTGGATGCCGTGGCTGGGAGGGAGCCAGGATCTTCTCAGGGTTTTGTGAAAACTCTTCACCTTCCAGGAGGATATCGGAGATTACATTTTTACACTGGAAAACTTGCCACAGACTTAAGAATAGCGGTGTTGTCTTGGAGTTACACCAAAAATCACATTTCATTATTAAAATGTTACTAATATGCTTTTGCTGAAATAATTTATGTAGAAAGGTTCAGAACTATGCTGAAGAACCCCGTCTAGTTCAAGCTGTTTGTAACACCAGTGAATAAGAGCATTACAAAGAAATGTCAGGAGATGCTCACTTAAATAATCATAAAAAAACAAAATAATAATCAAAAATAATAAACGCTAATGGCCCTGCATTTCTAGTGATACCAACCAGCTGGTGCTAACCAGCAGCTTCCCTGGACATTTGAAGAATGCTGAGGGCAACAGCAAAGTAAACTATTATCTACACATTTTTCAATAATAACAAAAACAAACAGTAAATTCCCTTAAGTTCTTATTTTTATGAGGAAGTTGAATTTTACACTGGAAACACTTGAGGAATCCTGTTACAGAATATCCCTAATTCTTTCAAATGTTGACTTCTTGCCCCCTGTTTTAAAATATGGCAGCAGAAGTCTTCAACCAGTATTAATTTAGGGCACTTCTGAATTTCTAAAGCATAATTAACAAAACGTATTAATAAAGGAGGTCTGGCATGGAGATAAGTGACTGTTGGGCTTCTGAAGCTCTAATTATCCACCTTTAAAGTCCACTGATTGCGAGTGATAAATTTTATAGGCTTTACTGCCTAACAACAGACACCTTGGATTTTTTTTTCTTTATAGAAATTACAGGAACTTCAACAGAACGCATATTTGCAGAGTGTTGGAGGGAGGTATAACATCTGCGTACACCGCTCCATTAACCACCCGCTCACATCTGCAGTAACTCCGAGCCCTCCCGTACCCTGTCCCAGCTCCGTGGCTGGGTCTGTGCCAGCCGTGGTGCGGGAGGGAGGATGCTGCTGCGGTGCTCTCGCCTGGCGGGTGGCAGAGCCCCCACCTCCTCTTCTCCCTCCAGCCCACAGCCCTGAGCATCCCGCGCCCCTGCACCACCCCTCGGCTGGAACCACCAGAGCTTCTCAAGGAAGTCCACGGGAGGTCCAGGACAGAGAACAGGTTTTCTTAACCCTCCTCAGACTCCAGTACATCCTTTCCGAACAGGCTGGGTGGATTTTGGATGGCAAGTACGTGAACTTGGCTTCCTACTGCTGGGATCATTGGAGTTTGGGTGATGAAACCTCTCCCACGCCAAAAAAAAAGCAAAGAGCTGGCCAGGAGCATCCTTTGCTCATCACGTAACGAACACTTCTGGACCCCCGGGCTGGCGTGTGGTCCCCACACCCTGCCGAGCCACTGGTCCGCGCTGGAGGAGCTCCCACCTCTGGCCATCTTTGGGTCTGTCTGTAGGAATTTCTTTGGAACCGCAAAGCGCTCTCGGTTCCGCACAGCCAGAAGAAAAGTCACAGTGAAGTACCACAATGCCTACACGGTTAATAGCCAGCAAAACCCCTCTCAGTAATTCTTCTGTTGACTCCTAAGTCACAGTTATTGAATTATTCCCGTGCTGGTCCTAGACGATGCCCTGTTTTCACAACCGAGCCCCACCAAGGCAAGCGGGCGTATTCTTACCCCTCTCTCCAGCAGCATGTCTCGGAAATGAGTGATGCGCTCTTCTAGGGGAGGCGTGATCTGAGGAGCTGGTGTTTCCTCACTTTTCTCCTCCGTTTCAGCCTTCCCTGCGTCAGCAGCTTGGGAATCTTCTGTTCTTTAACAAGGCAAGATAGAAAACAGTTCAGTAACTGCCAGCTCGGGTGGGGATTTTTAACCTTCTCTAGAAAACCCTCCCGGATGGCAGGATGTCCTCGCGGGCATGGAGCAGAGCCCCGGAGCAGATGCTGACAGCCAAGAATGACCCAAACCTGCGGCTCGTTATGGAAACGCAGGGACAGGGGACCTCTGACAGCTCGTTACATGGAAGGATGGGCTGTCGGCATGACCAAAGAGGAGCTCAGCAGGGAAATACTACCCTGTATCTCAAGGTATAGAAAAGTGACAGCTTTATAGAAAATTTGCCAGGGAGTGGAGATTTTAAAGGGGTGACCGAGGAGGCTCATCTTGGTTTATTTTTCTCTCCTTTGGTTTTTGTGCCCTCGAACTTGAAAATCAACCCTGATCTTTATTTTCCGTCCCCACGCGCCCCATGAGCTCACTCCTACGGGAAGCGATCCGGCAGCGCATCGCCTGCACCACCCTGCAACAAAGCACGAGCCAAGAACCTGCCCTCTGTCTCTGCCAGAAGGTCTGTGTGTACCCCAAGAGCCTTCTTCCAAGGTTGCACCTGATCAGAATAAATACGTATTTCTGAGAACATACTCACTACTTATTGCCCGAGTCCCTTTCCTTAGCAGACCCCCTGGCTAACGGCATGGCCGTAGCACCGCTGTGCTCATTTTGGGAAAGAAGGACGTGTTACTGCCAAGATGCAACCATGAAGCATCAGCGGAGTAGGAGCGATGCTCTCCTCAGGTGCAACCCTGCAGAATCAGTGGCATCCCTGGAGCTGGACCGTTTCACAGCAGATAAATGTCTACATAAGTTCAGCAGAGTTAGAGACCCTTGACACTGTGCTCTCACGGCGCTGGAAGCCAACACCGACTTCCCCCTTGTTGGGAGGGCTGTAGGTTTGCCCCCATGTGCCCTCAGCATCCACAGGGTTAATTAGAGAGGTTAATTAAATGGGAACCTCGAAGGTAGGAAGGAGCCTGCTTCAGGAGGTGATGGGATTTGAGGTGGGGATAGGAAACGCCTGACTTTGGCAAGTTGGCCAACTCCAACCTCGAAATCGGGCTCCTGCTCTGGGTCCATGCTGCTGTTTCATGATGCTCTGAGCAACGAGTGGGTTCACTGCGGATTAAGGCTCTTTCTGGAAAGATTCGGAGCCTTAAAATGTTCACAAGGTTCAAATGAGGATAATGCAAGTAAGGTGACTGGATTTTCAGCCTCCTACTAGGCATGACTGCATTTTCTACTCATGCAATTTTCACCACTGTGGAATAATATTTAGTTTGAAATTTCAACAGGAAAACACTTTTTTATTTCCAAGCAAATGAATTAGATCAGTATGTAATGGGAGCCCTAGTGTATTATCTGCCTTCTACAAATAATTACATTACACTTACAGCTACCCTGAAATGATGCTGCATTACTAGTGATGGGAGAGACATTAAATTGGGGTTCTTCACAGAATGACAGTGACTTTTATATCGTAACAGCAAATTTCAGTCTGTGCCACGATCCGTGAAAGGCCCAATCCAATTTCTAGCACACACAAAGAGCTTTTTCAAGCCAAAACGGCAAGAAATACAGTGCAGGACTCCAGCAGCCCAGCACCAGAACAGCCCCTCTCGCCTTCAGCCCTCCCTAGGCGATTGGGAATGATGCTGCAAGGACACAAGTACATACACAAGTACTTAAGAGTTACCCAGACAAAAAAGGATGATGTTCATGGGAAAGAGGTATTTTAGAGAATCACGGAGCTGGGTGAGGACTGGATACCTTAGGCATGACTCTCATCATTTAGTGGTGTAGTTACCCCACAGAAGACAGTAACCGTGTTTCTCTTGGCACTTGACTGTACCAGACATTAGCTTCCCAACATTACATATAGATAAGCAGACTTCAGAACTTACTTATTTCTCTTAGTTTTGATGCTAAGATCGTCATTTTCATCCCCTGGACAAGAACTAACACATTTATCTGCTAAAAAGAAATAAATCGTTATTAGGTTGGAACTAGATAAACGGGAATACAAATTCCTCAAATTAACCTTTCATTTCTTGTCTGTGGCCGCTGCTCAGGCATTTACCACTCTCCACTCTCCCCAGAGATTTTACAAATAACACTTATTCCATCAGATCCTCAGAAACGCCTTTATCCAAATAAAGTGAGAGCAATAAACCTGAACATTTTCATTCGGAAGAATTACTCATTGTTCATTCACAGCATGATTTTATCTAACCAGCTGCTGTAACGCTGCAGCGTGGGCAGAGCAGGAACAGAGGCCACCCGAGGAGGAAATGCAGGTGCAAATGGATGTGTTACTCACTGCAACTTAAAATGATAATAAGGAGAAATGAATGGCATTCCAAAATAAGGAGTGTTTGATCTCAACATTCCTGACTATATATGAGCATCATGAACGCATAAATGAGTTTAATAACGT
Organism: Pterocles gutturalis; assembly: GCF_000699245.1. Taxonomy (NCBI): domain Eukaryota; kingdom Metazoa; phylum Chordata; class Aves; order Pterocliformes; family Pteroclidae; genus Pterocles; species Pterocles gutturalis. Next base: position 21,616 of record NW_010137219.1, on the reverse strand, counting down.
TCTTAATAAACATAAATTCACTGGAACTCTTCTTGGTAAATTCTTCTTTGTGACACCCAATTAAAAATACCAAGAAATAGGAAAAACAACCTGTAAACCTTCTGGCTTTGCCTGCACGAGTGACTGCTGCGGGTACACTGGCTTGGAGAAATGGGACAAGCCCAGAGACAGCATCACCCCTTAACATTTCACTGCAATGGAAAACTCCGTAAAATTTTGAAACCCTGATGCCAGTGAAAAAAAACAACATCTGCTTCACTTCAATGATGATAAAGCTTTTATCCAATGTCTTTGAAATAGCTACATAACCTTACAGCCTTTTTTTCTTTTACCATGATAAGTGGTATCGATACTGTCACTCAGCAACCTACAGAGTCACATCGCACCGCTGGACCGCTGGTAAGATTATAAACTGACTTTGAAAGGGAAGAGAGGCAGCTAAGCACAAAATCTAAAAACTGATTTAAGGCTATGAGGAAAAAAAATATT
>NW_010137219.1:18625-21096 GCF_000699245.1 Pterocles gutturalis | reverse complement strand
TCTTTCCATGAAATCATGAAGCGGAGCACCGCCCCAATCTGACCGTCTATTGAGCTTAGTGCAATTAGTGAAATCATCCCCCTAACCCCAGCCATGTCACGAATTGCAGGTCGTTTTCCAGAACAAAGAGGGAACAGCAGCATTTACCAGGTGAGTTCAAGCGTTGTCAATCCATTGGCCACATGCAACAATCTGCAATTACCCCCGTACAGCACATCAGCCTGGAGCTGACCTGTGCTACATCTTGGGGACCATGCTTCGTAGTTTCATCTGAATGCTAAAGGGGTCAAAGTATCTGTGGGGACAGAGTAAACCACACCATACCTGGTTTGCAACAGGGATCATACCAACTCTGAACCAACAGGCCATGTTCTGCAGGCAGAATGGCCATTTTCTTTCAAATAGCTGAAATAACAACTCCCTCAGCCTGAACATCCAGACAAGCCACTTCAGCAGGTGAAGGAACAGGAGGAGATAAAAATGTTTTTCTCCATTGCAATAAGATAAACCTTGCAAGGAATGTTTGGGGGATAGGTGCTTCGGGACATGGGTTAGTGGGTTGGGTGGTGTTGGGTTGATGGTTGGACTTGATGATCCTTGAGGTCTTTTCCAGCCTGAATGATTCCGTGATCTATGATTTATGGTCAGCCCGTGGCGACCATACTGAGACAGAGGAGTAATGGACAAGAAGAGCAAGCTGCCACTTGGACAGCCCTGATTTGGGAACGTGGAAGATCAAGGCATGGAAGTCCTGGAAACACCGACTCTGTGTCGAGCCATGCCTCCTCCCCGATCCCACGGGATAGCCTGATGGGAACCCATTAGCACAGAGCCATGATGCCTTCATAAATCTCCCTAAGAACTAAGACTTTGTGGAGGCGGAGTAATCGATAATGAGTAATTTTTCATTTATGCCTAAATTATAAATGCACTTGATCTGAGCGATGCACAGATAACCTGCAGCACCCCATGAATAACTACGCTTGCCAACTTTTTTCGTGCCTTTGATTTAAAAATGCTAATTAAAACTCAGCAGCAGCAACTAAGCTAAATAAATTTGGCAACTATTGTTGCAAACACACAGCTCGTTTGTGTTATTTATTTACTCAAGATTACAAGCTAAGAGAAATGGTAACAAATAATTCCTTTCCCCACAGCAGCTAATATATACTAATTATAACCTGACTGTCTCAAATGCTGGGGAACCGCAAGTCCCAATTATAGGAGGGAAGATTAAGACTATTAGCAACGATGAAAACCATGGTCATAAAGGAACTGGTGCATGAATCAAATCTTGGTGGTACATATAGATAATAAATAAAAAGGATGGAACACACAGCAAAAAATAGATTTTCAAAGTGGCACATAACAATGACTTTAGACTCTTCTCGTTAATTAATTATAGACCATGCACAACGACCCTCAGTTTTGTCTTTGGCCATCATTCTCCTTTGTGAATAATTAATTGATTTTTCAATATTTCCTGTAATAAAATACGTAGGCTATATTCTTCTCCTGAGGAATGAACGTCAGCAGATACACTTTGGAATTATTAGATGTACAGCTAAAGTTTTTCCAGCCATGTACAAAAAATGATATCAACACAAGCAACTTACAAGTGACATTTATATGGAGAAATGTAATGACTTTATATGCTGATAAGGACGACACTAATAGGTAAACATTTTTCCAGCAAACTTCTGCTAACACTGATAACATAAAGCCTGATTATCACTCCCTTTTATCTACCTGCAGGCAGCGTTTGAAGTCCACGCGCGCACGCACAGCCTCTGTTTTGCAGCAGTTAATTGGGAGTGGTGCCTGCGGATCAAAGCGTACACGGACGGCCCGGATGGCCTGAGCGGCACAGGCAGGTCACCTCGCCAGACTGGCAGTGCCACCTTCCTTCTAGCTATAAAATACAACACTTTAGTCGGTGCTGGGTTGGTATTGGAACCGCTGTTAACTTCTTTGTTGGTGACATGGAGAGCGGGATGGAGTGCACCCTCAGCAAGTTTGCTGGTGACACCGGGGTGCGGTTGGCACGCCTGAAGGATAGCATGCCATCCAGAGGAATTTGGACAAGCTGCAGAAGTGGGCCCATGTGAACTTCATGACATTCAACAAGGGCAAATGCAAGGTCCTGCACGTGGGTCGGGGCAACCCCCAGCACAGACACAGGCTGGGAGGAGAATGGATGGAGAGCAGCCCTGGGGAGAAGACTTGGGAGTGTTGGTGGATGAGAAGCTCAACATGAGCCGGCAGTGTGCGCTGGCAGCCCAGAAACCAACCGTGTCCTGGGGCATCACCCCAGCTCTGGGTTCCTCAGCACGGGACAGACACGGAGCTGCTGGAGCGGGGCCAGAGGAGCCACGGAGATGGTTCGAGGCTGGAGCAGCTCCCGTGCGAGGACAGGCTGAGAGAGTTGGGGGGGTGCAGCCTGGAGAAGGGAAGGATCCGGGGAGGCCTTC